>NW_016912556.1:17304-20085 GCF_001483705.2 Eufriesea mexicana
TTTAATACGTTTCACTCACTAGTGTCACGTGCATCAGCAGCTACCTGTGGATAGTCCAGACCCGTGTATATTAGGTGGGATCCTTCGATTTCTTGACACTTTTTACTAAAATTGACTAGCCAATGTTAACGTTATTTACATATTTTTCCTCCAAAATTCCACTGTATGATACAGATCACCTATGGATGCTCTAGACCCGTGTTGGCGGGTGTAACTATGACTCCTTTAAGGGGTCATAGTTAAAGTACGTAGCCACATCTTCGTTGGTTCTGCTGGCAACTCTCTCCTCTGGAGAGAGGCTAAATGCTACCACTGCGAATGTGACTGTGTGGGTTGTCTCCCTGCGCAACCGAGACATAGCTGGCCCAAAGAAAACAAAAGAGCCTCGGATAGGTGACGCACCCTTGTACGGAGGTCATCAAATCGGTCCGCCCTCTGGTGCAACCGACCCAACTACGGGGGACCAGCCAGCATGTCCGGATGCCTCGGTTGAGTTCGCGTGCGATTTCCCCGGATGTAGTAGGATTCTCGCTACGAAGTCCGGGCGCGGCATCCACCAGGTAAGGGCCCATAAAGACTGGTATGACGCTAAGCAGTCAACAGACCAGAAGAAAGCACGATGGACCGAAGAGGAATCTGCATTCCTGGCTCGTCAAGAGGCGTAACTTCACGCGCAGGGCGTAAAGTTCATGAATCGGGAGCTCTTAACCACCTTTCCAGGGCGCACTTTGGAATCCATTAAGGGGCAGTGGCGTAAGGCGCAGCACAATCTGCTGTTGAGAAAGCGTTACAGAAGCTATCAACACCGAATGCTCCGGTGCCCCTTGTGGAGTGCGTGACAGTTCCTGATCTGGCAAAACATCAGCCATTATCGGCGTTGGCCCTTGTCCCTGGTCGAGACCTCTCTGAGGACGAGGTCAGGGCTGCAGTGGTCGATTACATCCGAAAGATGCCACCCTGGCGTTTGTGTGCGTCACCATAGCGAGCGGCTGTACTTCCTCGAGGTATTTCCGCCAAAACCACCACGGTGGAACTCGACCATCACCGGTGGTGCCCAGACCGCTCCTGTGTCACGTCGGCGGGTTAGGAAGGCCAAATATGCTAAAGTGCAGCGGGCATGACCCAATTGCATCCGTGCAATTCTGTGGGACATTGTCTGCGCCGTCGGTCAGGTTTGAGCGGTGCGATCGAATGACGACGCTCCGCGTTCTGAGTCGAGTTTCGGTGGTTAAATCTGAGGATTTCCTTGGGAAAGTGATATCAGAGTGATTGTGAAGTGAAAATCAACCAGTAGCCGGAGTTCCGAGTCGCTGGAAGGATTTTCAACGGAGAAAATAGAAGAAAAGCGTTTTGGCGTCTCCGCCGCTCGCCGGTGACTCGCCCGGAAACTTCGATCTGGGATTTCTCGAGAACAAAGAAGCGGAAGGACTTCTCTCCGTTTGTGCCTGTGAAGTTTTGCAGAGCGCTCATTTTGAGCTATATATCTCAGTGATCCGCGAACTATAAGTGGATTTATAAGAATTCTAAGAAAATAATATTGACATGCGGCCATCTTGGACGCCATCTTGGACGCCACGTGCACGCCGCCGTAGCATCGGTCGAGCGCCCCCACGCTCGCCACAGAGCGGCCTAACAGTACCTAAGGGTATCCCGTTACCCGCAGCGGACTGCTCACGGACGACCGCGCGGAATATAATAAATTTAATAAATTTTAAATCATTAATATCAACACTGACGATATTAATATTAAAATTAAAATTAAAATAATATTAAATAAAGGGCAGAGTCGGAATTAAAATTAAAATTAAAACCAAAATTAAAGTTAAAATTTATAGCGAATGTCGAATATTATAAATATTATCAATATTATAAGTATTAAAAATTAAAAGAAATTAAAATCAAAATTAAAAATTAAAATTAAAATTAAAACCAAATCAAAATTAAGGACAAGCATAAATTAAGATTAAAATAATTAAAATAATTAAAGAATGAGAGTAGACAAGGATACCTATGACGCCGGGCCCAGGTAGGAACCTGCTACAGGACAGGCAGGAAAGACAGCGAAGGAACGAATTGGGCCGTCGAAGTGAGCCCTGAGATAAGGAAAAAGATGCTTGCGGGGAAGATCTTCATTTCATAGAACGCCTGTAAAGTGCGCGACTACGTAGCAGTGTGGCATGTAGCCAAGCACTGTAGACAGAAGCACGACACCTGCGGTCACTGTGCCGAGACCGGGCACGACACGAAAGCGTGCCCAACGAAGAAGGAAAACGCAGTCTGTATAAACTGCAAGAGAAGCGGCAAGAAGTGCGATCATGCAGCCTCCAGCATGACTTGCCCTTCGTACAAAGCCGCACTGGAATGGTCCGTCGAAAGAACCGTTTATGTATAACAAGAGAAACGGTCTGACGAAGGAAATAAGGATCCTGCAACACAATATGCAGCGATCAAAAATCGTGCCCCACGAGGTTAGGTCGCAGATGGAACAAACGGGCGCCGACATCGTATTGAGGCAGGAGCCATACACCATGGAAGGTAAAATACCCGGATTTGGGACGAGCGTCGCGATCGTGTGTCGGAGACAAGAGCGTCCCAACCCTCGTGGTGGTGGGGATTAGAGGAAAACACCTCTCGACTCTCGAAATCGCGAGTCCGTGCACGAGACATTGCGCTTGTGTCCAGATAAGCGACGGAGACACCGAGATATACGCGGTCAGTCAATATTTTCCGCCGTCGGAAAGAATTGAAGTCGGCATCGCGCAGCTGGATAAGGTGCTGGCG
>NW_016912556.1:21153-25911 GCF_001483705.2 Eufriesea mexicana
TATACAGAGGGCTCTTCGTTCCGATAGCCACATATGCCGCAGCTGGCTGGAGCGACATGTTGAACCAAAAGACGACAAAGATACTCGAGAGATCACAAAGGATGGCTCTCCTACAAATTGCGGGAGCATACCGGACGACCTCCACAGAGGCACTACAGAGGCGGGAGTAACTATGACTCTCTTAAGGCGGTCGTTTGAGGTGTCGGGCCGGCTTTGCCGGTACTAGGATCCGAGACCAGTCCTTAACGAGATCTAGTTTAGCAAGCGGCCACCTCTTCGATGGTTCCCGCCACCAGTACCCCCGCAAGGGGGGAAGCAAAGAGTTGCCTCTGCGCTCCGGCTGTGTGGGCTACCTCCCCACACAGCTTTGAATCAACTGGTCCAAAGAATAAGAATAAGCCTCGGATGGATGGTACACCCGCGTTCGGTGGCCATCAAGATAGCGGCTCGTCCACTGGCGAGTCCGCACCAGTTGCTGTGGGCGTGTCTGGCCCTGCGCGATTACCCGATGCCGGCTTCCCATGCGAATTCCCAGGCTGCGGGCGCGTTTTCCCGACGAAAACTGGGAGGGGTGTCCATCACCAGCGTGGGCATAAAGACTGGTACGACGCACGCCAGGACACATCTCGGGTAAAGGCACGATGGACGCCGGAAGAATCGGCCATAATGGCCAGGTAGGAGGCCCGATTGACCCTTGAAGGCGCGAAATTTATTAATAAGGAGCTTCTCAGCGTTCTACCGGAAAGGACGCTCGAAGCCATCAAGGGGCAGAGACGAAAAGGGGAATACAAGGCCATGGTCGGGCGGCTCATTGAGTCAATGAGCTCGTCGCAGGCTGTGGCCGCTGCTCCCTCGCCTATGGACATAACACCTGTCCATCTCGACGACCCCTCTGATCAATACCTTTCAGAGGAGGCCCCCGTTGATCCCGCTGACCTCACTTTTGAGGCACTTCGGGGCTCAGTCGTCGAGTACCTGAAGTCACTGCCCCCCTGCAAATACGATGGCTTCGATTGCGCGCGCCTGGACGCCATCGTCGACTCCCTCGATACATGGGATTGCACGCGACTATCGGAGGAAATTTCCATCTACCTCCGGGAGTCGTTCCCAATCCGCCGACGAGCGGCCGGGCCGAAGCCTCTACCGACATCAATACCTCAGTCGCGAAGAAAGATCCGGAGGGCCGAGTACGCGCGTGTGCAAAGGTCCTGGAAAAGAAATCGAACAACATGTATGCGCGGCCTGCTGCGTGACCGTACAACATCGTCGGCTCCACCGAAGGAGGTGATGGTGCCGTTCTGGGAGACACTAATGACCTCCGGAAGCGCGAATACACCCATACATATATACCATACACCCAAGTAATTCACTCGCTCAACATACCTAATCACTCTTCCATTCATCCTCACACTCGGTCTTCTATTCTCAGACATACTTCCCTTCAATAACATTACCACCGTTTTGCCCTCGGACACAGACAGGCCAACATTCACACACCACTCATTCACTATAGCCATATACTCAGTTCCTTTCGCTTCCACTTCCACTCGGCTCTGTCCGTCCACAATCATCAATAAGTCATCAGCATACGCGACACATTTACACCCACATTCATTCAGCCGCCACAGGAGCCCATCCATCATGAGGTTCCATATAAATGGACCACAGACGGACCCCTGCGGACAGCCGCGCTCGACAACCCTACACACAACATCGTTCACTCCCAACATACACGCCGTCCGGCCGTGGAAGTAGCTCCTCCACGGAGCCACTTCCCGGCACCCGACTTCCCTCAATTTGTTCATAACACTCATCCATTCCAGGTTGTCGAACGCTCCCTTAACGTCGACAAACACACCTAAAACGTACTTACATTCACTCTCAGAAACATACTCTCGCACCCTTGCCCACGCACTCTCCGTCGATCGGCCCGCGCGAAATCCGTGCTGGGCCTCATTCATACTATCACCCACACACCGTTCCAATCTCTCAACCATCATTCGTTCCAGCGTTTTACCCAGCACGGACAGCAAACTTATAGGTCTATACGACGCGGGGTCCGATCGCGGTTTCTCGGGGGACTTCGGTAAAACAACCACGCACGCCTTCTTCCACGCAGCAGGAAAATATCCCGCGGACAAGCATGCATCATACACCCGTTTCAACCATCCCGGAATAGCCTTCCGAATCATACGTAACATCTCTGCATTTATACCATCAAGACCGGGAGCCTTGCGCATTCTCGCCTTCCCAATCGCTCTACTCACTTCATCCCATTCAAAACATTCATTCGAATCTTGTCCATGCTCATCCATATCCACATTCACAGCATCCTCAATTACCATCTCCGCAGCTGGGAAGAATTTCCTCATTAACACGTTAGCGCATTCACTCCACGTGGAATACCACACACCATTCTCGTACATCGCATTCAATCTCTCCCTCACAGTCTTTCCACGGCATAGTCTATACACCGGTCCCCATGGATCCAGGTTGGAGGATTCGCTGCCGAATCTACGCCAGCTATTCTCCTTGACCTTGCACACAGCACATTTATACTCATTCAACAGCCTTCGATACTCAACCCGTCTCGCACCCACATTCTCACATCTTCTCTTTCTCGCTCTCTGATACATGCGTCTGCTCTTTCGCACCTTCTTTTTCAAATTAATCAGCTCACGCGTCCACCATGCAATCTTCCTGTCACACCAACGCACTCTCTCTTCCATCCGCCTTCCATTCGCCTCCTGGATCCATTTCATCAGGACATCCACCATACAGTCCACGTTTGTATCATCCATTACATCCGCTCCCTCTCTCACAGCACACTCTACTAGGTCATTCATATATTCCTCCCAGCATACGTCCTTACACACCCATCTCTTGCACTCAACCGAAGCACGCTCCTCAGGCACTGCCGAAATCATACTAATAAGGACCACATTGTGGTCACTTATTCCCCAATCACACTTTACTTCCCATTCAAAGCGGCTCCCGGCCGGAACACCATTCACCAGAGTGACATCAATGTCACTCTGGCCATTCACACCCGAAAATGTAAACCATTCACTCGGCTCATTCAGCACGACCATTCCTTTGGCTAACACCCATTCCTCAAGCACTCTCCCTCTCATTTCATTCACCCTACTGCGACCTCCACCCTTGCTGAACCACAAGGGGGAGACCGCATTCGCATCCATTCCGAACAAAACATACTTGCCATTCACAAACTCAATCACTCTGTCCATGTACGCCAGGTAAGGCTCAATCTCTTGGCCGTACCGACAGTACATGGACACCACATATAATTCACCAAAATCCCCCTTCAACCACACACACACACCATGCTCACTAGTACACTCACTAACAAACATTGATTCAACATTCGCATCAGTCACAACCACTGCTGCCCTAGCAGGTGCACTCTCACACATATACACCCTTCAGCCACTCGGTAACCCACACCCTCTCTCATGAGACACATACACTTCCTGCAATAAGGCAACAGCCACACGCTCCGCATTCATCACTCGGCCCAAATCGCAATTAACCGCATATGCTCTCTGACAATTACACTGAAGCACATTCAGCACATTCACACCAAGGCGCGTACTAGTCATTGCTAATACGCGCCTTCTCTCTCTCACACAATCGCACAAATTCCGGGCACTCACCGGACAGAACCGAGTGGTCTGCCTTGTTTCCCTTCAGCTTGCAGTTTCTACAAACCATCGGGCTGTTACACTTTTCGCGCAAATGACTCTTGTCTCCACACTTCCCACACAACCTCTCCTTGACGGGGCACTCCCTCATCATATGCCAGAAGGCAAAACACTGGTAACAGCGAAGGACAGACACATACTCTTTAACCTTACAACACCTCCACTTCACATATACCCTTCCATCCGTCATTAAAATATCATTCCTTTGTCAATTCCACAACCACACTTCCCACATTCATACCTTTCCTATTCATCCTATTCACCACCCGCACTCGCTCTTTAAAAATACTCTCACTCACACCGGCACACTTCAGGTTCTTGTCGTACAGCTGTTGCAGAAATTCCTCATTCGTCAACTCATTTTCCACGTCGAACACCACCACTTTGAGGCCTATCTTCCTGGGAGGTACGACCTTCAGACCGACCTCCCCAAACTTCTTGCATTCACTAAGGACTTTCAAATCCTTTTCACTAGCGGTCTCAATGGCGAGACCGCCATATCTCAATGGCAAGACCGCCACTTCTCGTCTTCCTGACTGCTTTCACTCGAACATCCTTCAACTCACAGCTAACATCACGCATCACTTTCTTCTTCACTTCATCGCTACTCATTTTAACACTTTCATCCTTACTCTTCACTACAATCGCAAACGTCCTTCCACTCTCCACATTCGCACCCTTAGCACTCACACCCTTCGACGCAGGCACACTTCTCCCAGCCACACTTGCAAAACTCCTTCTTTCAGTCACATCCACTCCTTGCCGCATGCGTTTCTCACACTCCTCCAACCTCCCACACAACCGTTCGTTCTTCGCCAACATACTCACCAATTGACACTCATACTCAGACACACAATTCAAAATAAACTCACCAGCGGTCTTTGACACCCGATTTCCTTCGGTGAAAACGAACCGGCGAATTTTATCACCAATCACTCTCATTGCATTCAAATCTTCAGACACACTCACACTATCGACATCCATACTTACATCCACACAGGCACGCTTTATCCTTTTCGTGGGGCTCACACTACGT
>NW_016912557.1:0-478 GCF_001483705.2 Eufriesea mexicana
TTAACATACGTCTGACCCTTGTGCTGTACACTCCTATTCCGTGGATTGCTGCGCTCTACTCCTCAGTATCGTATTTACCGTGTCTCCGTGGACGCCAGCGAGTGTGGCTGCGGCACGCTATGCTGAGTTATGTTACGAAATGTAGGTTAAATTTGCTTGGCTTAGGTTTGGGTAGCTATGTCTTTTCCACTATACCCCGCTGTGCAATGGATTTCTGCGTTATGCTCCTCTCTGATATGTTCTGCTTGGCACTGGGGATCCCAGTAATGGCGGTCCCGTCAGGTTAGATTTGGGTAGATTTCGTTGGGTTAGGTACAGTTGAGGTGGGTTTATTAGGATAGCTTTGGCTTCAGTGCCATACACTGCTATTCGGTAGAATTCTGCGTTCCACATTGCCCTGGTATATTCTGCTTGGCTCTCTCGAGGCCAGGAAGAGTGGTCTCGCCGCGTTAGCTTGAGCTATATTACGTTTGGTGCA
>NW_016912558.1:0-5341 GCF_001483705.2 Eufriesea mexicana
ACCGCATTGCAGTGTATAGCACAAAAGTGTAAGATACCCCAACCCAAAATTTCCTAACCTAACATAACCGCACGCATCCTATCTCAAAACAAGGTGCCGAGATTAGTGTTTCTGGCCTCTCCAGAGGCAATTAGAGCATGCTAGAGCAATGTAGAGCCCAGAAGTCCAAAGAATGGCGGTGTATAGCGCAAAAGTCAGTGCTATGCTATCCTAACCTAACCAAACGTAACGTGACCATGCCTAGTTTATTTGAACCTAACGGGCCGAGACCACTGTTACTGGCCTCCCGAGTGCCGAGCAGAGTACAGTAGAGCAATGTAAAGCACTGCAGTCCTCCGCATAGCGTTGTATAACATAAAAGACAAAGGTACCCTATCCTAACCTAACCAAACGGAACCTAACCAAACGTGGCCTAACACAACCTATCGTGCCATGAACATTAACTCTGGCATCCCCAGAGTCGAGCAGAATATGCTAGAGCGCATTAATCCACCGCATTGCAGTGTATAGCGAAAGTGTGGAAGATACCCAAACCCAACGTGTCCTAACACAACCCAACCGAACGTAGCCTAATAAAACGTAAGGTGACGAGAATATTACTGCTGTCCGCGCCAGTGTCAAGCAGAGCAGGATAGAGCAATGAAGAGCGCAGGAATCCACCGGATGGCGGTGTACAGCACAAACGACGAAGTTTCCCTACCCTAACCTAACCAAACGTAACTTAGCCATACGTAATCTATCTCAACCTAACGTGCCGAGTCCGCTTTCGCTGGCCACCCCAGAGCCAAGCAAAACGTACCAGAACACAGTAGGGCGCAAAAATCCACCGGAAAGCAGTGTACACAACGTAAGTCAAAGCTATGCATACCTCACCCTATTTAACGTAGTGTAGTCAAACGTAGCCTGCTAAGTAGAACGGGCCGGGTACACTATTACTGGCCTCCCCAGAGTCGAGGAGAGTATAGTAGAGCAACTTAGGGCGTACAAATCTACCGAACTGCAGTGTATAGCACAAAAGAAGAAGCTACTCTATCCTAACCGATCCGAACGTAATATAACCAAACGCAGCCAAAACTAACCTAACGTGCCGAGGCCACCATTGCTGGTCTCCCAAGAGCCAGGCAGACCACATTAGTGCGCAGTAGATCGTAGAAATCCACCGAAGAGCTGTGTACAGTGCAAAAGTTGATGCTATCCTACCCTAACCTAACTAAACGTATCATAAGCAGGCGTAATATAATACAAAGTGACGTGCCACAAACGCTGTTGCTGGCCTCACGAGAGCTAAGCAGAGTACAGCAGAGCAATGTAGAGCGCTGAAGGCGTCCGAATAGCAGTGCATAGCACAAAAATCAAATCAAGCCTCACCAAACCTAACGTAACCTAGAAAGGCTAAGGGTAACATAACACTACCTAGTGTGCCGCGACAACCATTCCTGGCCTCCTGAGAGTCGAGCAGAGCATAGAAGAGCAATATAGTGCGCATGAATCCACTGATTAGTAGTGTACAGCACTGGAACCTTAGCTACCCCATCCGAACGTAACTAAACGCAACATAACCGCACGCAGCTTATCTCAGACAGAAGTGCCGAGACCAATACTGCTGGCCTCCCAATAGCCAAGATGAGCAATATAGTGCGCATGAATCCAATGATTAGTAGTGTACAGCACTGGAACCTTAGCTACCCCATCCGAACTTAACTAAACGCAACATAACCGCACGCAGCTTATCTCAGACAGAAGTGCCGAGACCAATACTGCTGGCCTCCCAATAGCCAAGCAGAATATGCTAGAGCACAGCAGAGGGCATAAGTCCATCGAATAGCAGTGTATAGCACAAATGTCAAAGCCAGCTTAGCCAAACCTAACCTAATCTAATCTAAAGGAACGGAAAATAACCAACACGAATGTGTCACGACCGCTATTGCTGACCACCGCAGAGACAAGCAGATGCTAGTAGAGCAATGCGGAGCGCTGATATCGATCGAATAGAAGTGTGTAGCTCAAAAAACAAAGCTATCCTAACCAAACCTATCCTAGGCCAGCCAAGCCTAACGTAACATATCACAACCAAGCGTGCCACGAACATTATTGCTGGCCTCCCCAGGGACAAGCAGAGTACATTAGAGCGCAGTAGAGCGCCGAAATCAACCGCACGGTAGTGCATATACAATAGTCCAAGCTACCCCATCCAAACCTAACCATATGTAACATAGCTTAACCTAACGTGACGCGGCCGTTGCTGCTGGCGTCCCCGGAGACAAGCAGAGCTTATCATAGCGCAGTAGAGAGCTGAAGTCAACCGAAAAGCAGTGTATATAACGAAAGTCAAAGCTATCCTCACCTCAAGTGACCAAACGTTACATATCCAAACGTAACATAACCCAACCTGGGCTGCCACGACCGCTATTGCTGGCCTCACGAGAGCCAAGCAGACGCTAGTAGAGCAGTGCAGTGCGCAGGTATCGGCCGAGTAGCAGTGTATAGCGCAAAAGACAAAGCGATTCTAACGAAACGTAACCTAACCTGACCTATCCAGACGTGACCTAACTCACCCTATCGGGTTGGGTCATGCTACGTTCGGTTGTGTTACGCTTGGTTATGTGAGGCCATGGTAGCTTGCTCCTTTCTGCTGTGCACTGCTGTTCCGTGGATTTCTGCACACTGCAGTGACCTAGTTTTCTCTTCTTTGCTCTGTGAATTCCAGAAATAGTGGCCGCGGCGTGGTAGGATGGGGTAGGTTACGTTTGATTCGGTTAGAATTGTTTGGGTTAGGGTGAGGTACCTTCGTCTTTCGTGATACGCAATGACATGTTATGGACGTCAGCGCTCTGTTCTCCTATAATATGCCCTGGTTGGCGACGGGGAGGGCCGCAGTATTTGCCTCGGCACGTTAGGTCTATGTGGGATACGTTTGGTTAGGTTGTGTTAGCATTGGTATGGTTTGGAAGGCTTCGGCTTATCCGCTTGCACTGTGATTCTAGGGATATCTGCGCTCCGCCCCATCTAATATGATGTGCTTGGACCTAGGGAGGCCAGAAAAAGTGGTCGCGTCACGTAAGGTTGACTTGTGATACGTTTGATAATGATAAGACTAGCTAGGTTTGGAGATGGTAGCATTGGCTTTTGTGCTATACACTGCTATCCTGTCGATTTCTGCTCTCTACTGTACCTAGTATATTCTGCTTGGCTCTGGGGATGTCAGCAACTATGGTCTAGACACGCTAGGTTCAGCTATGTTACGTTTGGTTTGGCTAGGCAAGGATAGATTTGACTGTTGTGCTGTACACTGCTATTCGGTGGATTTCTGCTCCCTACTATGTTGTTATATTCTCTGCTCGGCTCTGGGGCTGCCACCAATGGTGGTCGCGGCAAGTTAATGTATGTTAGGCTACGTATGGTTGCGTTAAGTCAGTCTGTGTTAGGCTTGGATCGATTAGACTTTAGTGGCATACACTGATATTCGGTTGGTTTCTGCGCTCTACTATGCTCTACTATATCCTGCTTGGCCTTTGTGAGTCCAGCAGCAGTGGTCGCGGTACGGTATGTTGAGCTACGCTATGTTTGGTTAGGCTCCGTTTGTTTGGAATAGGCTTGGGTAGCTCAGGCTTTTCTGACATTCACTACGATGCGATGGGTTTCCGAGCTCTTCTATCCACTAATTTGTTCTGCTTGGCTCTGCGGAGGGGAGCAGTCGCTGTGGCGGCACGTCAAGTCTTGTTAGCTTGCGTTTGGCCGTACAACGTCTGGCGAGGTTACGAGGTCGTAGCACTGACTATTGTGCTATACACTGCTACTCGGTGCATATCTGCGCTCTACTCCCCTCTAATATGTTCTACTTGGCTCTGGCGAGGGCAGCAATTGTGGTCTCGGCACGTTAGGTTGATTTATGTTCTGTTTGGCTTGGCCTGGTAAGCTTAGTTTTGGTATGGCAGCTGTGACTTCTGTGCTATACACTGCTATTCGGTAGATACCTGCGATCTGCATTGCTCTGATTGCATCCGCTTATCTCTGTGGAGGCCAGCAATAGTGAACTCGTCACGTTAGTCTTAGTCAGTCTACGTATTGTTTGGTTATGCTAGGCAAGGTTTGGTTAGGGTTTCTCTTACTTTTGTGCCATATAGTGCCATTTGGCGGCCTTCTGCGCTCTACTGTTCTCCAGTATATTCTAGATGCCCCTGGGTACGCCAGCAAAAGTGGTCTGGGCACGTTTGATTAGTTTAGGATGCGTATGGTTATATTACGTTTTAATAGGTTAGGATAGGCTAGTTTCGACTTTTGTGCTATACACAGGCACTCGATGGACTTCTGCGCTCTACTATGCTCTACTATACCCTGCTTGTCACTGGCGAGTACAGGAATTGTGGTCGCGGCATGTTAGGTTGAGCTATGCTATGATTGGATAGACTTTGTTGGCTCGGGTTATGCTTGGGTAGCGTTGGCTTCTCAGTTGCGCACTGAGATTCTACGGATTCCTGCGTTCTACTACCCACTAATATGTTCTGCATGGCTCCGTAGAGGCTTGCAATCGTGGTCGTGGCACTTCAGTTCGTGTTAGGCTGCGTTTGGTAATGTTATGATTGGCTAGGTTAGGAGGTGGTAGTTTTGACTATTGTGCTATACACTGCTTTTCTGTGGATTTCAACGCTCTACAGCGTCCCATTGTTTTCTGCTTGGCATTGCAACGGCTTGCAATGGTGGTCACAGCAGGTTATGATGAGATATGTTGCGTTCGATTAGGTTTGGTTGGGCAAACTTTGGACAGGGTAGCTTTAACTTTTGTGCTGTACAGTGCCATTCGGTGGACTTCAACGCTCTACTGTGCTCTAGTATGTACTGCTTGGCACTACGGTGGGCAGCAATGGCGTTCTCGGCACGTTAGTTTGAGTTAGGCTATGTTCGGTTGTGCTCTGTTTGATTGTGCGAGGTTCGCGTAGCTTTGACTTCTCTGATATACACCGTTATTATATGGATCTCCGCGTTCTGCTTTCCACTAATGTGTTCTGCTAGGCTCCGTGGATGACGGCATTTGTACTCGCGGCACGTTAGCCTGAGTTATGTCACGTTAGGTTATGCAACGATTGGTTAGGCTAGGAGATGATAGCTTTAACCTAAGTGATATAGTTTGCTATTATGCTGATTTCGGCGCCCTACTGTGCTCTAATATTTCAGCTCGGCTCTGGGTAGGCTACAAATAGTGGCACCGGCACGTTATGTTGAGACGGGGTACGTTCGGTTAGCTAGCGTTAGGCCCAGTTTGAACATGTTTGCTTTAGCTTTTGTGCTGTACACAGCTAGTCACACCCTGAGAGGTCTTGCCAGACTCGGGCGGGGGGGGGGG
>NW_016912558.1:5805-9742 GCF_001483705.2 Eufriesea mexicana
CTCCGAGAAAGCAAGCAATAGAGGTCTCGGCACCATAGCCTGAACTATGTTATGTTTGATTATGGTACGGTTGGTTAGGTTCGGAGACGATAGCCTTGACTTTATGGCTATTGTCTGTTATTAGGTGGATTCCTGCGCCATACAAAGATCCAGTATTTTCAGCTTCGCCCTGGGAAGGCCAGCAATAGTGGTCTCGACACGTAACGATGAGCCAGGTTACGTCCTGTTATGTTGGGTTAGGCTAGGTTTGGTTAGGATAGCTCTGACTTTCGTGTTGTACACTGCTATTCGGTGGACATCTGCGCTCTACTGTGCTCCGGTATGTCCGGCTTGGACGCGGGGAGGTCAACAATAGCGGTCTCGGCAGTTTAGGCTTTGTTAAGTCATGTTTGGCTATGTCCTGTTTGGTTGGGGCAGTGTTGTGTAGCTTTGGCTTTTATGCTGTACACCGCGATTCCATGGATTCCTGCGCTCTACTCTCCACTAGTGTGTTCTGCTTGGCTCTGGGGAGGGCCGCAGTTGTTGTCGCGGCTGGTTAGGTTGAGTTATCTTACGTTTGGTTATGCTAAGATTGACTAAGTTAGGAGGGGGTATCCTTGACTTTAGTGTTATAGTCCGTTATTAGGTGGAATTCTGCGACCAACAGTGCTCTAATAATCTAAGCTTGGCTGTGGGAACGCCAGCAACAGTGGTCTCGGCACGTCAGTTTCAGTTATGCTACGTTTGGTTAGGTCACGTTTGGTCAGGTTAGGAGAGGATAGCTTAGACCTTAGTGCTATTGTCCGCTATTAGGTTCATTTCTGCGACCCACAGTGCTCTAGTATCTTAAGCTTCGCTCTAACAAGGTCAGCAATAGTGGTCTCTGCACGCTGTGTTGAGATATGTTACGTTTGCTTATATTCTGCAGGTTCGGGTTTGGTTTCGGCAGATTTGACTTTTCCGATATAAACTGCGTTTCTATGGATTTCTGCGTTCAACTCTCCACTAATTTGTTCTGCTTGGCTCAGGGAGCCCAGCATTATTGGTCGCGTCACGCTAGGCTGAGGTAGGTTGCGTTTGGTTATGTTACGATTGGTTAGGTTAAGAGAAGGTAGCTTTGACTTTAGTGGTATATTCTGCTATTAGGTGGATTTCTGAGTCCTGCACTGCTCTAGTGTTTTCAGCTTGGCTCTGCGAATGCCAGCAATAGTGGTCTCGGCACGTTATGTTGAGATAGGTAACGATCGGTTAGTTTGGCTTATGCCATATTTGGTAAGGACAGCTTTAACTTTTCTGCTGTACACAACTATGCTGTGGTCTCCTGCGCTCTACTGTGCTCCAGTACGCCCTGCTTGGCTGGGTGGTTGGGGGGGGGGGGAGGAAGCGGTTTCAGAACGGGATGTTGTAGATGTGTTAGACTACGTTTGCCTATCCTAGCTTTGTTTGGGTAAGGTTCTTGTAGCTTCGGCTTTTCTGGTATACACCGCAATTCTATGGATTTCTGCGTTCAACTGTCCACTAATGTATTTTTCTTGGCTCTAGGGAGGCCCGCAATCGTTGTCGCGGCACGTTAGGTTGGGTTATGTTACACACAGTTATGTTATGGTTAGCTACGTTAGGAGAGGATAGCCTTTACATTAGCTATAGTTTGCTGCTAGGTGGATTACAGCGCCGCACACAGCTCTGGAATTTTCAGCTTGGCTCCGGGAGGGCCTCAAACAGCGTTCTCGGCACGTTGCGTTGTATCAGGTTACGCACGGTTAAGTAGGGTTAGGCTAAGTTTGGTTGCGGTAGCTACAACTTTTATGTTGCGCACTGCTATTCGGTGGATTTCTGTGCTCTACTTTCCTCCACTATTCCCTGCTTGCCTCTGGAGAGCGCAGCAATAGCGTCCTCGGCACGTTATGTTGAGGTTGTCTACGCATGTCTATGTTCTGTTCGTTCGGGTTAGGTTTAGGTATCCCCGACTTTTCTGATACACACTACGATTCTATGGATTTCTGCGTTCTACTCTCCAGTAATGTATTCTGCTTGGCTCTGGGGAGGCCAGCATTTGTGATCGCCGCACGTTAGGCTGCGATATGCTACGGTAGGTTATTCCACGTTTGGCTATGTTAGGAGAGAATGGCTTCAACTTTAGTGCTATAGTCCGTCATTATTCTGATTTCATCGACCTATAGCCCTCTAATGCTTTCAGCTTGGCCGTGAGAAGGCCAGCAGTAGTGGCCTAGGCAGGTTTGGTTGCGTTATGTTGCGTTTGGTTACGTTACCATTGGCTAGGTTAGGAGAGGATGGCTTTGACTTTAGTGCTATAGTCCGCTATGGGGACTATTTCTGCGCCCTACAGGGCTCTTGTGTTTTCAGCTTGCCTCTGGGAGGACAAGCGATAGTGGTCTCGGCACGTTGCGATGTGTCTGGTTACGTTCGGTAAGGTAGGATTATGCTAAGTTTAGTTCGGATAGCATTAACTATTGTGCTGTACACTGCTATTCGTTGGATCCTGCGCTCTACTTTCCTCTAGTATGTCCTGCTTGGCTCTGGGTAGGGCAGCAATGGCCTTCTCGGAACGTTAATTGGAGTTTGCCTATTTCTCCTATGTTCTGTTGGTTTGGGTTAGGTGCGGGTAGCTTCGATATTTCTGATATGCACTGCGATTCTATGGGTTTCCGTGTTCTACTTTACAGTAACGTGTTCTGCTTGGCTCTGGGGAGGCCAGCATTTGTGATCGCGGCACGTTAGGCTGCGTTAGGTTACGCTTGGTTATGCTGCGGTTGGTTCGGTTTCGAGAGGATAGCATTGACCTTAGAGATACAGTCTGTTATTAGGTGGATTTCTGCGCCATACAGTGCTCTATTATTTTCAGCTTGACCATGGGAAGGCTAGCAATATTGGCCGCGACGCGTTAGGTTGAGTTACGTTACGTTTGGCTGCGACACGATTCGTTATGTTAGGAGAGGACAGCTTCGACATTAGTGCTATAGCCTGCTATTAGGTGGATTCCTGCGCCCTACTGTGTCCTAATGCTTACATCTTGGCTTTGGGAAGGTCAGCAATTGTCGTCTAGGCACGTCAAGTAGAATCATTTTACGTTCGTTTAGGTTGGGTTCGGCTAAGTTTGGTCAGGACAGCTATAACTTTTGTGCTTTACACTGCTATTGGGTCGATATCTGCGTTCTATTGCTCCCGAGTACATCCTGCTTGGCGCTGGGGAGACCAGCAAAAATTGTCTCGGCACGTTATGTTATGTAGTCTTGCTTTGGGTTTTATGTTTGGTTAGGTTAGGATATGATTGCTCTGACTTCTGTGCTGCACGCTGCTATTCGGTGGGCTTCTGCACTCTGGTGTGATCTAATGCACCGTGCTTCGCTATGGGAGTTCTAGAAATAGCGGCCGCTGCGAGCTAGGTCGTGTTAGGTCACGTTCGGTTTGGTTAGGTTTGTTATGGTGAGGTTGGGATATCTTTGACTTTCGTGCTATACACTGCCATTCCGTGGACCTCAGCGCTCTCTTCTCCTCCAATATGCCCTGCTAGGCGACTGGGATGCCAAAAATCGTGGGATAGGTACATGTTGGGACTTGTTACGTTTGATTGTGTTAGGTTAGGAGATGTTAGGTTAGTACATCATAAACTTTTCTGCTTTAAACTCCAATGCGGCAGATTTCTGCGCTCTTCTGCGCTCTAATGTGCTCCGCTTGGCTATGGTGAAGCCTGCAATAGTTCTCTGCACGTTAGTTCGGGTTAGGCTACGTTTGGTTAGGTTTTGCAAATTTGGGTTAGGTTTGGATAGCTTTGACCTTCGCCTTGTAAACCGCTTTTCGGCGGAATTCTGCCCATTACTGTGTTCTACTATACTCTGCTCGATTCTGGGGAGCCAGCAGTAGGGTCCGCGGCACGTTATTTTGAGTTATCTTACATTTGGCTATGTTACGGCCTGTTAGGCTGGAAAATGATGGCTTT
>NW_016912558.1:10117-53286 GCF_001483705.2 Eufriesea mexicana
GTAAGGTAAGGATTGGTCATGTTTGGATAGGTTATCTATGACTTTTGTGATATACAAAGCTATTAGGGCGATACATGTACAATGTACAGCTCCGCTAGCATCTGCTTGTCTCTGGGGATGCCAGAACCAGCGGACGTGGCACGTTTCATTGGGTTACGTTACGTTTGGTGGGGATGGCTTTGACTTTTGTGCTATACACATCTATTCGGCCGATATTTGCGCTCGGCGTTGCTCTACTGGCGTCCGCATGTCTCTGGGGAGGCCGGCAATGGCGATCGTGGCACGTATAGTTAAGTTACGTTACGTATGGTAGGTTAAGGTTACGCTATGTTTGGTGAAGTTGGCTTTGACCTTTGCGCTGTATTCCGCAATTCGGTAGATTACTGCGCAATACATTGCTCTTCTATACTCTGCTCGACCTTCTGGAGGCCAGAAATAGTGGTCGCGGCACGTTAGGTTATGTTAGGGTGCGTTTAGTTACGTCACGTTTGGTCAGGCTTGGATAGGATAGTTTTGACTTTTGTGCTATAGACTGCTATACGGGCGTCTTCTGCTCTCTACTGTGCTCTAATATTCTCTGCTTGGCTTTGGAGTGGCCAACAGTAGTGCTGTCGGCACGTTAGGCTGAGATATGTTGCGTTCGTCTATGTCACCTTTGGCTAGGTTAAGACAGGATAGCTTAGACCTTTGTGCCATGAACTGCTATCCGTTGGATTTCTGCGCTCTACTCTGCTCTATTGTGTTCTGCTTTGCTTTGGGTAGGTCAGAAATAGCGGCATAGGCACGTTAGTTTGTGTTATGTTACGCTCGGTTAGGTCAGGATAGGTTAGGATTTGCCAGAATGTCTTTGACTTTTGTGCTATACAGCGATATTCGGTCGACACCTGCGCTCTGCGTTGCTCTACTGGCATCCACTTTTCTCTGTGGAGGCCAGCAACAGTGGCCGTGGCACGATTGTTTCTATTACGTTACATTAGGCTAGTTATGGCTTGGTTATGTTTGGATAGGGTATCTTTGACTTCTGCGCTACACATTTCTGTTCGGCGGTTTTCTCTGCAGTACGTTGCTCTTCTGTACCCTACTCGACTCTGAGGAGGCCTGCAACGCCGGTGGTTGCACGGTAGGTTTAGTCTGGTTACGTTATGCTATGTTAGGTTTGGTTAGGTTTGTTCAGGATGGTTCTGACTTTCGGCGAATTTCTGCGCTCTACTGTGCCCTAAAATGACCTGCATGGCACTGGGAAGCCCAGCAATATTGGTCTCGGCGCGCTATTTTGAGTTATGCTACGTTTAGTTACGTTACGTTTGGTTAGGTTAGGGTTGGATAGCTCTGACTTTTGTGGCAAACACTGCTGTTCGGTGTGTTCCTGCACTCTGCGTTGCTCTACTCTACTCTGCTCGACACTGGTAAGACCAGCAATAGTGATTGAGGCACGACAGGTGGAGTTAGGTTACGCTTGGTTTGGCTGTGATAGTCTACGTTTGGCCACGATGGCACTGACTTTTGTGCAACACACTGCCATTCGAAGATTTCTGGGCTCTACTGTCCTCTAATATGTTTCTGGGGAGGCCTGCAATAGGGGCCTCGGCTCGTTAGGTTTAGTTATTGCATGCTTGGTTAGTATAGGTTAGGTCAGGTTAGGATATGATATCTTTGACTTTTAGATATACACTGCTACTAGGTGCCATTCTGCGCTCTACTACGCTCTAGTATATTCAGCTTGGATCTGGAGAAGCCAGCGATGGTGGTCGCGGCACGTTATGTTTAGCTATTATACGCTCGGTTCCGTCATGTTGGGCCTGGTTATGTATGATTATCTTTGATTTTTGTACTATAGATTGCTATTTGGCGGCTCTCTGCGCTCTGCTGAGCTGTACTATACTTTGTTCTGCTCTTGGGAGGCCCGCAATAGTGGTCATGGCACGAGAGGTTGTGTTATGCTACGTTCGGTAACGCCAAGATTAGTTGAGATAGGAGAGGACAGCTTTGACTATTGTGCTGCACACTGCTGTACGCTGAATCTCTGCGATCCACAGTGCTCTGGCAGGTCCCGCTTGTCTCTGGGGAGTCCAGCAATTCCCGTCTCGGCTCGCAAGGTAAAGTTAGGTTATGCATGGCTTGGCTATTTCCGGATAGGTTTGGTAGGTGTAACTTTGACGTTTGTGTTATACACTGCTTCTCGGACGATATCTGCGCACTACATTGCTCTACTTGCATCTGCTTGTCTCTGGAGAGGACAGAAATTTGTGTAGGGGCACGTTTGTTTCAGTTACGTTACGTTTTGCTAGGTCAGGTATGGCTACGTCTGGTTAGGATGGCATTGGCTCTTGTGCTATACACAGCTATACTCTGCATGCCTGCGCTCCGCTGTGCTCTAGTATATTCCGCTTGGATATGGGGATGCCAGCAGTATTGGTCCCAGCACGTTAGTCTGAGTTAGGTGGAGTTAGGTTATGGTACGTTTGGCAATGTTCGGATATGGTAGCTTTTCTTTTGTTGTAGACACTGCAATTCGGTGAATTTCTGGGCTGTACATTGCTCTACCATACTCTGCTCGACTATCGGGTGGCCAGCAGTAGTGGTCGCCGAAGTTAGATTGAGATATATTACGTTCCGTTAGGTTAGGCTACGTCGCGTTACGTTATGGATGGCTTTGACTTTCGTGCAACACACTGCTTTCCTATGGGCTTCGGCCCTCCTCTGTGCGCTAGAACAATTTGTTTGTCTCTGCGGACGGCAAGAATAGTACTCTCTGCACGTTGTATTGAGTTAAGTTACGTTTGGTTCGGCTGGATTTGGTTAGGTTTGGTTAGGATAGCTGCGACTTTTGAGCTATATGCTGCTATTCGGACGACTTCAGCGTTCTACATTGCTCTGCTATACTCTGCTTAGCTCTCGTGAGGCCAGAAATAGCGGTCGTGGCGCGTCAAAATGTGTTACGTTATGTCTGTCTATGTCACGATTGGCTAGGTTAGTACAGGGAAGCTTTGACTTTTGCGCTAGACACTGCTGTTTGGTGAGTTTCTGCGCTCTACGGTGCTCTAATATGCTCTGCTTGGCTCTGGGGAGGCTAGCAATGGTGGCGGCGGCATATTTCCTTGAGCCTGGTTATGTATGGTAGTGTTACGAATAGTTAGGTTAGGATACGGTCCCTCTGGCTTTTGCGCTGCATACCGTTTTCGGTGGATTTTTCCGCTCTACTGTTTTCTAATATGCTCTGCTTTGCTATCGAGGGGCAACAACTGGTGTCCTCTACATGTTAGATTGAGCTAGGTTACGTTTGGTCAGTTTATGTTAGCTTGGGTATGGCTCGGATAGCTTTGAATTTTCTGCAATACAATGCGTTGCTATGGATTTCGGCGCCCTAATATCCTGTAATATATTCTGCATGGCCCAGGGAGGCCAGCAACAGTGGTCGCGGCACGTTAGGTCGATTTAGATTACGCTTGGTTCTGCTAGGTCTGGCTCGATTCGGACGGGATAGCTATGACTATTGTGCTATACGCTGCAATTCGGTGTATTTCTGCGCTCTACTGTGCTCTAGCATGCTCTGCTTGGGCTGGGCAGACCAGCAATACCGGCCTCGCCACGTTGGTTTCAGTTATGCTACGTTTGATTGTTAGATTAGCTCAGGTTAGGTTATGGTATCCCTCACTTTCATGCTGTGCGCCGCTTTTCGGACGATTCCTGCGTTCCACATAGCTCTGCTATACCCAGCTTAGCTCTTGTGAGGCCAGCAATGGCTTTAGTGGCTTGTAAGGTGGTGTTACGTTACGTCTGCTTGTGTTACGATTGGTTAGGTAAGGATACGATAGCATTGACTTCTGTGCTATACACTGCCCTTCGGTCGATATATGTGCTCTGCATTGCTCTACTAGCATCCGCTTGTCTCTGGCGAGGCCGGCAATAGCTGTCGCTGCACCTTTCGTTGTGTTAGGTTACGTTCGGTTAGGTTAGGCCAGGT
Organism: Eufriesea mexicana; assembly: GCF_001483705.2. Classification (NCBI taxonomy): domain Eukaryota; kingdom Metazoa; phylum Arthropoda; class Insecta; order Hymenoptera; family Apidae; genus Eufriesea; species Eufriesea mexicana. The sequence continues at coordinate 14,082 of NW_016912558.1, forward strand.
TAAGTTTGGATGGGGTGACTTTGACTATTGTGATATGCACTGCTATTCGGTTAGTACCTGCGCTCGGCGCTGCTCTACTAGCTTCCACTTCTCCATGTGGAGACAAGTAACAGTGGTCGTGGCAAGTTTGTTCGAGACAGGTTACGTTTGCTTATGTAAGGTTTGGTTAGGTTTGGATATGACAGATCTGACTTTTGCGCAATACACAGCTATTCGACGGATTTCTACGATCTACTGAGCTCTAATATGCCCTGCTTGGCGCTGGGGATACCAGCAGTAGCGTTCTCGGCACGTTATATTGAGATAGATAACGTGTGGTTGTGTTACGTTTTGCTATGTTTGGATAGGGTCTCTTCGACTATGGTGCTGTGTACTACGTTTCTATGGACTCCTGCGCTCTACTCTCCTCTAATATCCTCTGCTTGGCTCTGAGGAGGGCATCAATGGTGGTCTAGGCACGTTAGGTGGAGTTACGTTATGTTTGGTTGTACTACGTTTGGTTATGTTAGGCTCAGATAGCTATGACTTTTGTGCTGTACACTGCTATTCGGTGTCTTTCTGCGCTCTGCTCTGCTCTAACATGTTCTTATTTGCTATCGGAGCTCAGTAATAGTGGTCCAGGCACGTTAGATTGTGTTTGGTTAAGTTTGGTTACATTACGTTTGGTTAGGTTAGAATAGGATATCTTTGACTTTTGCTCTACACACTGCTATTTGGACGATTTCTGCGGCCTACTGTGCACTAGTAGTTACTGCTCGCCTCTTGGGCAGCCTGCAATTGCGGTCTCGGCACGCTAGGTTGAGTCATGTTACGCTTGGCTTGGTTAGGTTAGGATACGTTTGATTAGGGTACCTCTGTCTTTTCTGCAATGCACTGCTATTCAGTCGGTATCTGCTCTTTGCATTGCTCTTCTATACTCCGTTAGGTCCTCGTGATGACAGCAATAACGGTCGTGGCACGTCATGCTGCGTCCGCAGCGACCGCTTATGTTTCGTTTTGTTAGGTTAGGATGGTATATCTCTGACTTTCGTGCTGTGAACTGCTATTCGCTGGATTTGTGTGTTCTACTGCCATCTAATATTTCCTACTTTGATCCGGGAGTGCCAGAGATAGTGGCTGCGGCGCGAAATGTTGTGACAAGTTTCGATAAATTGGGTTAGGTTAGGATATCTTTGACTTTCGTGCAATACACGGACATCCCATGGGCCTCAGCGCACTACCCTCCTCTAATATGTCCTGCTTGGCGATGGGGAGGCTGGCAATGGAGCTCTCGGCACGTAAGGTTGAGTTATGTTGCGTTTTGTTTAACTAGGTCCGTTTAGATTTGGCTAGTATAGCTTTGACTATTGTTGTATACAATTCTATTTGCCGGTTCTCAGCATTCTACAGCGCTTTAATATGTTCTGCTTGTCTCCGGTGAGTCCAACAACAGCGGTCTCAGCGCGTTAGGTTGAGTTATGTTACTCCTGGCTACGTTACGTTTCGTTAGGTTAGGACAGGGTAGCTTTGCCTTTTTTGATAGACAATGCTATTCGGTTCGTCTCTGCTCTCTACCGTGCTCTTGTATGTTTTGGTTGGCTCTTGGGTGGCCAGCAATAGTGGTCTCGGCATGTTCAGTTCAGTTAGGATACGTTTGGCTAGGTAATGTTCGTTTGGACAGCTTTGACCTCTGTACTATACAATTCGATTCTATGCATTTATGTGCGCTACACTCCTCTACTATGTTCTCCACGACTCCCCGAAGGCAAGCAATAGTTGTTGCGGTACGTAAGGTAAAGCTAGGTTACGTTTGGTTGTGTCACGATTTGTTAGGTTAGGATAGGAAGGTTTAGACTTTTGTGCTATACACAGCACTTTGGTGAATTTTTGCGCTCCACTGTTCTCTAGTGCGACATGCTTGGCTCCGGGGAGACCAGGGATGGTGTCCTCGCCATGTTATGTTCAGTTCGGTTACGTTCATTTGTCCTACGTTTGGTTAGGCTAGGATAGGGTAGCTTTGAATTTTGTACTATACACTACGTTTCTACGAATTTCAGCATTCTACTCTCCTCTAATGTATTGTGCTTGCCCCTGGGGTGTGCAGCAATGTTGGTCTCGTCACGTAAGGTTGCGTTAGGCTACGTTTTTTTAGGTTACGTTAGTTTGGGTTAGGTAGGGATAGCATTGACCTTTCCGCTATACACTGCCATTCTATGGATTTTTGCGCCCTACTTTCCTCTGAAATGCTCTGCTCTGCTCCTGGGAAGCCAGCAATAGTGGTCGCAGCACGCTAGGGTCAGTTAGGTTACATTTGGTTATGTTACAATCTATTACGTTATGATTGGGTAACTTTGACTTTTGTACTATGCACCGCGATTCTATGGATTTCTGCGTTCTACATTCCCCTTCTTCGTTCTGCGTGGCCCTGTGGGGGTCAGCAACAGTGGTCTAGGCACGTCGGGATGGGTCAGTTTACCTTCGGTCATGCCCTCGTATGCTACATTCGCTAAGGGTAGCCTTGACTTTCGTGCTATACACATTTATCCGGCGGACTTCTGCCCTCTACCGTGCTCTACTATTTCTGCTTAGCCCTGGATTGGCCAGCAACTGTGGTCTCGGCACGTCGGGTTCAGTTATGTTACGCTCGGTTATGTGACGATTGGTTGCTTTAGGAAAGGAAAGCTCTGTCTTATGTACTCTACACTGCTGTTCTCTGGTTTGATGCCTTCTACTGTGCTCTAATATGTAATGAATGGCTCAGGGGTGGCCAGCAATAGAGGTCTCGGCGCGTTAGGTGTAGACATTCTACGTTTTGGTAGGTTAGGATAGGACAGGTTCGGTTAGGATACCTAGAACTTTTGTGCAATAAACTGCAATGCCTAGGATTACTGCGCTCTACTGTGCTCTAGTAAGTTCTGCTTAGCTCTTAGGGCTAGAAATAGTGATCTATGCACGTTGGGTTGAGCTAAGCTACGTTCGGTTAAGTTAAGTATGGTCATTTAATATATTGTAGCTTCGACTCTTGCTCTATGCACTGCGATTGTATGCATTCCTGAGCTCTGCTCTACTCCAATATGTTGTGCTTCGCTCTGTGGACGGAAGGAAGCGTGGTCTCGGCACTCTAGGATGAGTCACGTTACGTTTGGTTACGTTATGTTTGGTCAGGTAAGGAAGGCTAGCTTTGATTTTTGCGTTATACACAGATATTCGGCTGACTTCTGCGATCTGCTGTGGTCTCATATGTTCTGCTTGTCTCTGGGGATTCCTGCAATAGTGGCCGTGGCACGGTTGGTTGTGTTAGGTTACGTTTGGTTATGTTACGTTTGGTTAGGTTAGGAGTGGCTGGCTATGACTTTTGCCATATACACTGCAATGCGGTGGTCTTCCGCGCTTTACTGTGCCCTAGTATATTCTCGTTGCCTCTGTGGAAGTCAGCAATGGTGGTCTAGGCACGATAGTTCGTGTCTCGTTGCGTTTGATGATGACATGTTTGCTTAGATTAGGCCAGGATGGCAATGACTTTTATGCTCTACACTGCTAATCGGTGGATTTCGGCGCTCTATTGAGATCTAATATGCTCTGCTTTAATACGGGGTGGCAAGAGATAGTGGCCGCGTCGCGTTATGCAGTGCTATGTTAAGTTTGGTTTGACTAGAATGTTTGGGATAGGAAAGCGTATTTTTGAATTATGTGCTCTACACTGGAATGCGGTGGATTTCTGCGCTCTACTGTGTTGTAGTATGTTCTTCTCTTCTCTGGGGATCTAATAGTGATATCGGCACGCTATGTTGAAATAGGCTACGTTTGCTTAGGTTAGGTTGGGGCAGGTTGTGTTAGTATATCATTGACTGTTGTGCTTTACACTGCAATGCGGCGCATTTCCGCGCTCTACTGAGCTCTGTTATATCCCGGTTGGCTCTGGGGAAGCCTGCAATCGTGATCCCGGTACATTATTTTGAGGTAGGTTACGTTTGGTTATGGTATGTTTGCATTGGATGGGTTTGGACAACTAGGACTTTCCTACTGCACACTGTGATTCTATAGGTTTCTGCTCTCTCCTCACCTATAATATGCTCTGCTTGCTTCTGTGGCTGCCAGCAATTCTGGTCGCAGCACGTTAGGTTGAGTCAGGCTACGTGCGGTTACGTCACATTTGTTTGCGTTAGGTTGGAATAGCTTCGACTTTTCTACTATACGATGCAATCCTATGGATTCCTGCGCTCTACTCTCCTCTATTGTGCCCTGCTTGTCTCTTCGTGGGCCAGCAATACTGGTTGAGGCACGTTAGGTTGTGTTAGATCACGTTCGGTCGTGTTAGACTTCCTAGGGATAGGTTAGGATTGCTTCGTCCTTTGTGATCAACACGGGTGTCTCATGGACGTCAGGGCTCTCATGCGCTCTATCATATTCTGCTCGTCTCTGGGGACGCCAGGAATAGTGGTGGCGGCACGTTAGCTTCCGTTACGTTACGTTTGGTTAGGTTAGGTTAAGCTAGGTTTTGGTCGGCTATCCTTGACTTTTGTGCTACACACTGCTCTAAGGTGGATTTCTGCGATTCACATTGCTCTACCATGCTCTGCTCGACTATGGGGCGGCCAGAGGAAATGGTCTCGTCACGTTAGGTTGAGTTAGGTACGTTCGGCTGGGTTCGGCTTGTTTCGGTTGGTTTAGGTTCCTTATTTAGGTTTAGGTATCTTTGACTTCTGTCCTTTATACTGTGACGAGGTGGATTTCTGCGCTCTACTGTGCTCTAGTATGTCCTGTTTGGCCCAGGGGTTGCTAGTAATAGTGGTCGCTGCACGTTAGGTCGAGCTATGTTACATTCGGGCATATTCCGGTTGATTAGGTTGGGAGAGTGTAGCTGCGTCTTTTACCGCATACACTGCCATTCGTCGTACTTCTACTCTTTATATTGCTCTACTATACTCCGCACCCCTATTGGGAGGCCAGTAATAGAGGTCGCTGCGCGTTAGGTTGAGTTAGATTACGTTTGTGTATGTTACGATTGGTTATGTTAGGAGTGGGTAGCTTAGAATTTTGCGCTGTGAGCTGCTGTTCGGTTGATTTCTGCGCACTGCTGCCATCAAATACGCTCCGCTTTGCTCTGCGGAGGTAAGAAATAGTGGCCGCGGCTCGTTAGGTTCAGTTATGTTACGTTTGGATATGTTTGGTTTGTTTGTGTTATGTTAGGATATATTTGACTTCTGCACTGTACACAGTAATGCCTTGGATTTCTACGCTCTACATTGCTCTACCATACACTGCTAGACTCTGCGGTGTCCAGTAATAGTGGTCACGTCAGGTTAGGCTGAGTTATGTTGCGTCTGGTTGCATTGTGAATAGCTAGGTTAGGTTAGGTTAGTTAAGGTTAGGTCAGGTTAGGTCAGGGTATCTTTGACTTTTGTGCTTTACACGGTAATGCGACGCATTACTGCGCTCTACTGTGCTCTAGTGTAATCGGCTTGGCACACGGGATGTCAGCAATAGTGGTCCAGGCACGTTAGGTTGAGTAAGGTTACGTCCCGTTGTGCCGTGTCTCGTTACGTATGGCTAGGATATCTTTGACTCTTGTGCTTTTCGCTGCAAGACGTTCGACTACTTCGTTCTCCTGTTATCCTGTATATCCTGCTTGTTTCTGTGGAGGCTAGAAGTAGTGGTCTCGGCACCTTAGATTGTGTCATGTTACGTATCGTGTCTCGTTACGTATGGCTAGGATATCTTTGACTCTTGTGCTTTTCGCTGCAAGGCGTTCGACTACTTCGTTCTCCTGTTATCTTGTATATCCTGCTTGTTTCTGTGGAGGCTAGAAGTAGTGGTCTCGGCACCTTAGATTGTGTCATGTTACGTTTGGTTATGTTACAGTTGGTTAGGTTAGGACATGGTAGATAAGACTTTTCTGCCGTACACTGCGATTCAATGGATTTCTGCTCACTATGCCCCTCAAATAAGTTCTGCTTGCCTCTGGGGAGGCCAGCAATGGTGGTCGCGTCATGTTAGGTTGAGTTAGGATAGGTTAAATTAGGTTTGTTTATGTTGGTTCAGGTTAGGTTAGGATATCTCTTCCTTTTGACTCTTACACTGCAATGCGGCGGACTGCTGCGCACTACATCGATCTAATACGCTCTGCTTTGCTTGGGGTAGGCCAGAAGCAGCGGCCGCGGTGCGTTCGGTAGAGTTATGTGCGTTCGGTTAGGTTAGATTTGTTTGAGTTACGATAGGATATCTTTGACTTTTGTGCTGTACTCAGAAATGCAGTCGATTTCTGCGCTCTACTGTGCTCTAGTGTGTTCTGCGTGGCTCTGGGGAGCCCAACAATAGTGGTCGCGTTGCGTTATGTTGTGTTAAGTTGTGTTTGGTTACGTTAGGATTGGCTAGGTTAGGAGGGGCTGGCCATGGCATTTGTGCTATACACAGATGTTCGGCGACTTTGGGCATACTGGTGTGCTCTCATATGTACAACTTGTCTCTGCGAGGGCCAGCAATAATGCTATCGGCAATTTACGTTGAGTTATGCTACGTTTGGTTAGGTTAGGTTGGGTCAGGTTACGTTAGGGTACATTTGGCTTTTGTGCTATTCACTGCGATGCGGTCGATTTCTACGCTCTACTGTGCTCCAGTATGTTCTGCTTGGCGCTGAGGATGTCAGCAATGGTGGTCTAGGCATGATAGGTTGGGTTATGTTATGCTTGGTTATGTTACGTTTGGTTTCGTTAGGACAGGATAGATATGTCTTTTCCCTATACACTGCTATTCGGCGGATTTCTTCACTCTGCTGTGTTTTAGTATGCTCTGATTGTCTCTGTGGAGACCAGCAATAGTTGTGTCGTCCCGTTTGGTTTATTTATGCTACGTTTGTCTAGGTTATGTTAGTTTGGTTTATGATCGCATAGCTTTGACTTCCGCTGTATGCACTGCTATTCTGTGGATGTCTGCGCTCTACTGTGCTCTGGTATGTACTGCTTGGCGCTAGGGAGGCCAGAAGTAATGGTCTCGTCTCGTTAGGTTTAGTTAGTCTATGATTGGAAGTTATCCAAACCTAACCGAAGCAAGCATAACATTGCCAAACGTATCCTCCTTAAACCTAATGTGCCGAGACCACTTTCTCTGGCATCCCCAGAGCCAAGCAAAACATGCTAGTGCACAGTAGATCGCAGAAGTGCACCGCATTACTGAGTACAAGACAGATCTCAAAGATATCCTAACCCAACCCAAACGAACTGAACCTAACCAAACGAAACCTGACTCAAGCTAACGTTCCCAGACCGCCATTGCTGTCGTCCACAGAGCCAATCAGAATATACCAGAGTGCAATGGAGCGCAAAAATTCGCCGCATTGCAGTATAAAGTACACAAGTCAAAGGTAACCTAACCTAACCTGACCTAACCTAACCCAACCAAACGTAGTATAGCTCAAAATATAGTGCCGATACCATTGTTGCTGGTCCTCCCATAGACGATCTGAAGAGGTTAGAGCACAGTAGAGCGCAGATATCCACCGAATAACAGGGGATACCGCAAAAGACAATTTGGTCCTCCACAAAACTGAACAACAGTATCATACGCTATCGTAACACAACATAACCTAAGGATCCGCGACCAGTATTGCTGGCGTCTCCAGAGTCCAGCAGAGAATACTAAAGCAATGCAGAGCGTATAAGTCTACCGAATAGCGGTCGATAGCACAAAAGTCAACTCTATCCTGTCCTAACCTATTCAAGCGTAATGTAAAGAAGCATAACATACTTTAAACTAACGTACGGAGACCACAGTTGCTAGCCTCCCCAGAGACAAGCAGAATAAGCAGGGGCACAGTAGAGGGCAGAAACCCGACAAATAGTAATGTAGAGCAAAAGAATCAAAGAGAACGTAACCTAGCCTGTCCTAGCCTGGCCTAACCGAACGTAGACTAACTAATCCTAAAGAGCTGAGTCCACTATTATTGGCCTACTCATCGCCATGCAGAACATATTACAGGATACGAGAGCGCCGTAATCCATAGAATCGCAGGGCATAGCGGAAAAGTTGCAGCTGCCCATAACTAATGGAAAAAAACATCACCTAGCCAAACGTGACCTAACACAAGCTAATGTACCGCGGCAACAGCTTCTGGCATACCCAGAGCAAATAAGAGCAAACAAGGTCACAGTAGAGCACAGGAATCCAACCAATGGCAGAGTATAGCTCAAAAGTCAAAGCTACCTAACCAAACATAACAGAAACAAACGTAACATAACACAACCTGACGCGACGCGACCACTATTTCTGACATCCCCAGAGCCGAGCAGAATATGCCAGAGCACAGTAGAGCGCAGAAATCTGACGCATTTTAGTGCGAAGCAGAAAGGAGGAAGATATCCCAACCAAACCTGGTTCAACCCTGCCCAACCAAGCGCAAACAATCCCAACCTAACGTGCCTAGCACACTATTTCTGGCCTCCCCAGGCCCATGCAGAACATAATAGAGGAGACTGAGGCGCATAAATCCATAGAATCGCAGTGTACAGCGGAAAAATCAAAGATTCCCAAACCAAACCCAAGCCAACGTATCCTAACCGTACATAGCAAACTCAACATAACTTGTCGCGACCACCATTGCTGGCTTCCACAGGGACAATCAGTTTAGAGTAGAGCAAAGTATAGGGCAGAAGTCCACCGAATAACAGTTTATACCACGACAGTCAAAGCTTTCCTATCCAAATTTAGCATAGCATAACATAGCCAAACATAACATAACACAGCCCATCGTGCCACAACCACCATGCCTGACTTGCCGAGTGTCGAGCAGAGCATAGCAGAGCAGCAAAGAGCGCAGAAATACATCGATCAACAGCGTACAGCACAAAAGTCAGAGATATCCTCTCGTAACCTAACCAAACGTAACACAGACGTACGCAACCTGACTCAGCCTAACCTGTCGCGGCCATCATTCCTGGCCTCCATATCGCCAAGCAGAGAATGTTAGATCACAGTAGAGCGCAAATATCCACCGAATAGTAGTGTGTAGCACAAACGTCGAAGCCATCCTGACTAAACTTAACCTACCCTAAGCAAGACATGCGTAAGTTAATTCAAACAAACCTTCAGCGACCACATCTTCTGCCCTCCACAGAGCGAAGCAGAACACATTAGAGGAAAGCAGAGCGCAGAAATCAACCACATAGCAGTGTATAACGCAAAAGTCATGGCTATCCTATCCCAGCCTGATCAAACGTATCGTAACCAAGTGTAACCCAAACATTCCTGACGCCACAGGACCACAATTGCTGCTTTCCGCAGAGCTAAGTAGAACATATTGGAGGTGAGCAGAGCGCAGAAGTCCATGGATTCGCAGTGCATAGCACAATAGTCGAAGTTACCCTATCTTAATATAACCAGACGTGAGATAAACGAACGTAACATACCTCAACGTAACGTGACGAAACCACTATGGCTAGCCACCCCAGAGCCAAGCAGAATAAACTAGAGCGCTGTAGAGCGCAGTAATCCGGGGAATACCAGTGTATAGCACAACGGTCAAAGTTGCATCTCCTAACCTAGCCAACCGTAACGCATACAAGCGTAAACTGTCTCAACCTAACATGACGAGACCGCTACTGCTGACCTCTATAGAGACAATCAGAATGTACTAGGGCACATTAGTGCGCAGAAATCAACAGCATTGCCGTGAACAGCACAAAAGTCGAAGATATCCTGTCCTAACCTAACCTAACCTATCCCAAACGAACGCAGCTTAGCTCAATCTAACATGCCGAGGCCACTATTGCTGGACAGCCCAGAGGCAAACAGAACATACAAGAGCACACTGAGGCGCAGAAGTCCACCGAATTTCAGTGTACAGGGAAAAAGTCAAAGCTATCCTATCCTAACATATCCAAACATAACATAACCAAACGTAATATAACTCAACCTAGCGTACCACGACCACTATTGCTGGCCTTCCCTGAGTCGGGCAAAACTTACTAGGGCACAGCGGGGCGCAGGAGTCCATGGAATAGTAGTGTACAGCACTAAAGTCATATCTATCCAGACCTAACCCAAGCTAACGTAACCTAACCAAACATTGCTTACCACAATGTAACGTGCGCGGCCACTATTGCTGGCCTCCCATGGGCGAAGCAGAATGCAGAAGAGCCCAGTCGAGCGCAGAAATCCTCCGAACATCAGTGTATAACACGAAAGGCAAAGCTACACTTACCGAACTTAACCCAATTTAAAGCAACCAAACGAAGCCTAGATGAACCTAGCGTGCCGAGACCACTATTGCTGGCCTCGACGGAACCAAGCAGGCAATATTTGAACACGGTAGAGCGCAGAAACACGCGGATAGTGGTGTAGATCACCAAAGTGAGTATTATCCTATCCTAACCTCCAAAACGTAACGTAAGGAAACGTAGTATAGCTCAACCTATCGCGCCGAGACCACTGTTGCTGGCCGCCTCAGAGCCAAGATGAAAATACCAGTGTACAGCAGAGAGCAAGAATCCACCACATTGCAGTGTCTAGCATAAAAGTCAAACATATCTTGACATAACCTGGCCTAACCTAACTTATCCAAACGTAGTGTAACTCAACATAACATGGCGGGACCAATATTACTGGCCACCAAAGGCCAACCAGAGCACACTAGAGCAGATTAGAGCGCACAAGTCCGCCGAATGTAATTGAATGGCGCAAAGGTCAAAGTAGCCTGACCTAACCTAGTCAAACGTATCATATCCAAGCGTAATATAACTCAACCTAACTTGACGAGACCACAATTGCTCGCCTCCACAGAGACTAGAAGAATGCTCCAAAGCGGAATATAGCGCAGAAATCCACCGCATTGCAGTGAATAGCACAAAAGCCGTAAACATCCTAGCATAAGCTGGCCTAAACTAACCCAAGCAATAGTACCACAACTCAACATAACGTGTAGCGACGACTGCTCCTGGCCCCCACATAGCCATCCAGAATGTGGTAGAGCACAGAAGATCACAGAAATGCACCGAATTACGGTCTATATCACGAAAGTCAAAGCTACCCTAACCGAATATGACCTAACATAACCTTACCAAACGTAACGTAACTCAAACTAGCGATCCGCCACCCCCATTGCGAGCCTCCACCGGGTCGAGTGGATTATAGTAGAGTAATGTAGAGCGCAGAAATCCACCGTGTAGCAATGTACGTTAAAAGGTCGAGGATATCATAAAATAACCTGACCTAACCGTAGCTGGCCTAACCTAGCCTAACCAAACGTAGCACAACAGAACATAACGTGCCGAGCTCACTACTGCTGGTATCCCCAGAGTCAAGCAGATCATATTGGATGGAAGCAGGGCGCAGAAATCCACTGAATGACGGTGAATGGCACGAAAGATTAGGATACTCTGTCCTAACATGTCCAAACGTGTCCCATGAAAGCGTAGCCTAATTAAACCTAACGCGCCGGGACCACTATTCCTTTCCGCCCCAGGACGAAACGGAATGTACTAGAGCACAGCAGAGCTCGCACATCCACCGTTTTTCAGCGCATAGGACAAAAATCAAACATATCCTAACATAACGTGACCTAACCTAACCTTACCGAAAGTAGCGTAACTGAAGGGAGCGTGCAGCAGCCACTGCTGCTGGACGCCAGAGAGCCAAGCAGAATGCCGTAAAGCATAGTAGAACACAGGAACCCGCCGGGTAATTCTGTATAGCACAAAAGTCGGGGCCAACCTAACCAAACATAACATAACAAGTGCCCGTCAAGAGTAGCGTAACTCGACATAAGGTGCCGCGACCGTTGCTGGCCTCCACACAGACAAGCAGAATGTACTACAGCATAGTAGTGCGCAAGAAACCCACCGCATTGCCGTGAATAGCACAAAAGTCGAACGTATCCGACAAAGCTTGCCTAACCTATCACAACCAATCGTAACATAAATCTACCTGACGTGACGAGACCACTCTCGCTGGCCCCCACAGGTAAAAGCGGAATGTACTAGAGCACAGCAGTGCGCAGAAGTCCACTGTATTGCAGTGAACAGCGCAGAAGCCGTAGACATCGTAACGCAACCTGACGTAGCCCAAACTAACGAACGTAGCATACCTCGAAATAACGTGCGGCAACCACTGCTCCTGTCCTCCTCAGAGCCAAGCAGAATGTAGCAGAGCACAGTACATCACAGAAGTACATCGAATAACAGAGAATTGCACGAAAGTCAATGCTATCCTAATCAAGCTAAGCCTAGCCTAACCAAACGTAACCTAACACAAAATAACGCGCCACAACCACTGCCGCTCGAATCCTCAGTGCAGGGCAGAGTATAGTAGAGCAATGTTCATCGCAGGAACCTACCGAACAGCAGTGTATAGCACAAAAGTCAGAGAAATCATATCAATGCCTTCCTAACCTACAATAACGACACGTAACACAACTCAACCAAGCGTGCCGATGCCACTTGTGCTGGCCACACCAGAGCCAAGCAGAACATATTGGAGCGCAGTAAGGTGATAAGATCCACCGAATGGCAGTGAATGGCACGAAAGATCGGGATACTCTATCCTAAAGTAACTGAACTTTACATATGCAAACGTGGCCTGTCTAAATCTAACTCGCCGACACAACTAATGCTGGCCGCCCCAGATTCAAATAGAGAATATTAGAAAGCAGTAGGGAGCAGAAGTCGGAGGATAGCAGTGTATAGCACAGATGTCTAAACTGCTCCGTCCTAATCTCACCAAACATAAAATAACTAGACGTGGCATACCTCAACCTATCGTGCCGAGACCACGATTTCTGGCCTACCCAGAACCAAGTAGAATACGCTAGAGCACAGCAGGGCGCGGAAATCACCTTCATTGCAGTGAAAAACACAAAAGTCAAAGATATCCTAGCATAACGTGATATAACCTAACCTAACAAAATGCAGCATATCTCAGCCTAACGTGCGGAGATCACTATTGCTGTCCTCCACTGAGCAAGCTGACTGTACTAAAGCACCGTGGTTCGCAGAAATAAACCGCATTGCAGTGAATAGCACAAAAGTCGAAGATATTCTAACATAACCTGATCTAACGTAACATAACCAAACGTAGCATAACTGAAAGGTGCGTGCCGCGAACACCGCTGCCGGACTCCAAAGAGCCAAGCAGAATACAGTAGAGCACAGTAGGTTACAGGAACCCGCCTGATAATGGTGTATAGCGCTAAAGTCGAAGCCACCCTAAGAAAACATAGCCTAACGTAACATATTCAAATGTAGCCTAACACAACATAACGTGCTGCGACTATTGGTGGCCTCCCACGGGCCAAGCGGAAAGTATTAGAACGCAGTAGAGCGCAGGATTGCGCGGATAGGAGCGTATAGCACAAAGGTCTAAACTATCTTATCCTAACCTCCCAGACGTAACATGAGCGAACGTAGTGTAGCTCAACCTTACGTGCCGAGACCACTATTGCTGGCCTCCCCAGTGCCAAGCAGAAAACACTAGAACACGGCGGAGCGCAGAAACCCACCGAATAGCGGTGTATAGCACACAAGGGAGACTGCAGCCTACTCTAACCCAACGAAACGTAACATATCCAAACGTAGCATACCTCAACCTAACGTGCCGAGGCCACTACTACTGACCACACCAGATTCAAGTGGAATATAGTAGAGCACAGCAGAGCGCTGAAACCCACCGCATTGCAGTGTATAGCACCAGATTCAGACATACCCTGACCAAACCTGACCCTACCTAAGCTATGCAAACGTTGTGCAACTAAGCCTGTCGTGACGAGACCAATATTTCTGGCCTCAACAGTGCCAAGCCGAGCATATTAGAGCACACTAAAGTGCAGAAATCCACCGAGTAGCAGTGAACAGCGCAAAAGTCGAAGTAGCCCATCCTAACCTAGCCAAACGTAACTCATCCAAACGTAGCCAAACTCAACCTAACATGACGAAACCGCTATGGCTGGCCTCCTCAGAGCCAAACAGAATATAGTAGAGCACATTCGAGTGCATAGATCCCCCGAAGAGTAGTGTATAGCACGAAAGTCAAAGATAACCTGACCGAGCTTGACATAACCTAGCCTAACCAAACGTAACATAACACAACCTATCGCGCCGAGATCAATACCGCAGGCCTAGCCGGAGGCAAGCAGAGAATATTAGGACACAGCGGAGCGCAGAAGTTGGCGGGCAGCAGTGTCTAGCGCAAATGCCTGGACTATCATGTCCTAACAACACCAAACGTAATATAACCGAAAGTAGCATAGCTCAAACGAACTTACTGTGGCCACTATTGCTAGCCACCCCACACCTAAGCAGAACATACTAGAGCACAATAGAGCGCAGAAGTTCAACGCGTTGCAGTGTATAGCACAAAGGTCAAAGGTGTTTATCTCTACCTAGTCAAACGTATCTTACCCAAACGTAGCCTAGCTCAACCTGACTTGAGGAGACCACAATTGCAGCCCACCACAGAGGAGAGCAGTATGTACTAGAGCACAGTATAGCGCAGAGATCCATCGCACTGCATTGAAAAGCACAAAAGACGTAGTTATCCAAACCTAACCTGACATAAACTAACATAACCAAGCGCAGCATTACCCAAAGTGACGTGCCGCTATCATTGCTCCAGGCCACCTCAGAGCAAAGCAGAATGTACTACAGCACAGTAGGGCCCAGGACTCCACCGCATTGAAGTGAATGGCACAAAGGCCGGTGATATCGTAACCTAACCCGACTTAACTTAACATTACCAAACCTAACCTGACCTAACCTAACCTAACGAAACGTAGCACAGCTCAATGTAACGTGCCGCGACCACTGCTCCTGGCGATCCCTGAGCCAAGCGGAGTGTAGCAGAGCACAGTAGATCACAGAAACACACCGAATAGCGGTGTATAGCACAAAAGACAAAGTAGAATCTCGTAACCCAGACTTACGTAACCAAACCGAATGACCTAACTCAACCTAACATGACGAGACCACTATTGGTGATCGCTCCAGAGCCAGGCAGAGCGCATTAGAGCACATTCGAGCCTGAAATCCTCCGAACAACAGTGAATAGCACAGAAGTCAAAGTAGCCTGTCCTAACCTAGTCAAACGTAACACAACAGAAAGTACCCTAAGTCTACCTATCATGACGAGACCTTCATTGCTGACTTCCGCAGAGACAAGCAGAGTATACTAGAACACAGTAGAGCGCAGAAATCAACCGCATTGTACTGAATAGCGCAAAAGGCTATGACAGCATACACAAATCTAACGTAACCATACGTAGCACCGCTCAACATAACGTGCCCCGGCCACTGCACCTGGCCTCACCATAGCCTAGCAGAATGTGATACAGCACAGTAGATAACAGAAGTCCACCGAATATCAGGCTGTAGCACGAAAGGCAAAGCATCCCGGACCAAACATTGCCCAATGTGACTTAACCAAACGTAACATAACTCAACGCAACGTACCACGATCACTACTGCTCGCCTCCCGTGGATCGAGCAGAGCATAATAGAGCAACGTAGGGCGCAGAAATCAAGCGCACTGAAGTGGGTAGCACAAAGGCCGTAGATACCCTAACCTAACCTGACCTAATCCAACCTGACCGAGAGCAGCATAACCCAATAAGACGAACCCTGATCATTGCACCTGGCCTCGCCAGAGCGAAGCAGATTGTAGTAGAGCACAGTACATCACAGACGTGCGCCGAAAAGCAGTGTAAAGCTCGAAAGACGTAGTAGCATATCCTAAGATAGCCAAATGTGACATACACATCCTCAGTCTAACTCAGCCTATCATTACGAGAACGCTACACCTGGCCCCGACGCAGACATGCAGAATGTACTAGAGCACATCAGAGCGCAGGAGTCGACCGCATTGCAGTGAATGGCACAAAATCCGTAGATACCCTTACCTAACCAGACCTAAACAGTCCTAACCGAACACAGCATAACCCAACATGACGTGAAGCGATCACCGCTCCTGGCCTCCCCATAGCAGAGCTGAAAGTAGTAGAGCACTTTATATAACAACAATCCGCCGAAAGGCATTGTAAAGCACAAAAGTCATACTAGCCTATCCTAACTTGCCCAAACATGACATACCCAACCGAAGCACAGCTCAGACTATGATGACGAGACCACCATTGTTGGCCTCAGCAAGGAAAAGCAGAATGTACTGTAACACTGTAGTGCGCTGAAACCCACCGCATTACGGTGAATAGCTTGAGAGTCGAAGGTATCCTAACATAACATTGCCTAACCAAACCAAACCAAACGAAGCGTACCTGCACAAAGCTTGCCGCGACAACTGCTACCGCACTCCAAAGAGACACGCAGAGCATATTAGTGCACATTGGTGCGCAGAAATCCACCGAATAGCAGTGAATACCACAAAACTTGTAGTAGCCTGACCTAACATAGCCAGACGTAGCATATCCAAACGTAACACATCACAAACTAACACGACGAAACCACAAGTGCAGGCCTCCACAGAGACAAGCAGAATGTTCAAGAGGGCTGCAGTGCGCTGAAACCTTCTTCACTGCATCGAATAGCATAAAAGCCGCAGATTTCCTAGCATAACATGTCTTACCCTAACCTAACCAATCGTAGCATATCCCAAAATGCCGTGCAGAGGCCACAGCTCCTGGCCTGCCCATTGCCAAGCTGATTGTAGTAGAGCAGAGTAGATCACAGAAGTACACCAAATAATGGTCTACAGCACGGAAGTAAAGGCTGTCCTAAAAATACTTGAACTAGCCTAGCCAAGCCAAACGTAACCTAACTTAATGTGACGTGCCGCGACGGCCATCGCTCGCCTCGCCAGAGCCGAGCAGAGCATAGCAGAGCAATGTAGAGCGCAGAAATCCACTGAATAGCAGTATATGTTACAAAAGTCGAGAATATCCGAACAGAATATGTCATAACCTAACCTAACCAAACGTTGCATAGCAGAGCTTAAAGCCACGACCGCAGCTGCTTTCATCCCCAGAGGCAAGCAGAATATACCAGCGCGATGTAGAGCGCAGAAATCGACCGAATAGCAGTGTAGAGCACAAAAGCCATAGAAATCCTAACCAAGCATTGCTAACCTACCGTCACGAAGCGTAACATGACTCAGCATAGCGGGCCGAGATCAGTATTGCTGGGCTCCCCAGCGCCAAGCGGAAAATATTATAGCACGGTAGAGCGAAGGAATCCACGGATAGCAGTGATAGCATAAAAGTCTAAGATATCGCGTCCTAACCTCGCCAAACATAATACAACCGAAAGTAGCGTAGCTCAAACTAACGTGCCGAGAGCACTGTTGCTGGCCTCCACCAAGCCTAGCATGAAACACTAGAGCACAGCAGAGCGCATAAATCCACAGCATTGCAGTGTGTAGCATAATGGTCAAACATATCCTGACATAACTCCACCTAACCTAACCCAACCAAACGTAGTGTAGCTGAACATAACGTTGGGAGACCAATTCTGTTGGCCTTCCAGAGCCAAGCAGAGCATATTAGAGAACATTATTCCTCAGAAATTCGCCGAGTAGCAGAGAATAGCACAAAGGCCATAGTAGCCTATCATAACATAGCCAAACGTAACATAATCAAACGTAGCATATCACAATCTGACATGACGAAACTACTAGTGCAGGTCTCAACAGATACAAGCGGGATGTACTAGAGTGCAGTAGAGCGCAGAAATCGACCGCATTGAGGTGCATAGCGCAAAAGCCGTAGTTATCGCAACCTAACATGTCCTAGCCTCACCCAACCAATCGTAGCATATCTCAAAATAACGTGCAGCGAACACTGCTCCTGGCCTCCCCGTAGCAAAGCGGAATGTTGTTGAGCACGGCAGATCACAGAAATACACCGAATAACAGTGTATAGCACGAAAGTCAAAGCCATCCTTACAATACTTAACACAACATGACCTATCCGAACGTAACCTAACCCAACCCAAGGTGCCACCACCCCTATTGCTGGCATCCCCAGAGCCGAGCGGAGTATAGTAGAGCAATGTAGAGGGCGGACATCCTCCGAACCGCAGTGCATAGCACAGAAGTCAAAGATGCCTAAACAAACGAAACGTAGTCTAACTCAAGCTGATGTGCCATGAGTACTGTTACTGGCCGCCCAGATCCAAGAGGAACATATTAGAGCACAGTAGAGCGCAGAAATCCACAGAATAGCAATGAATGGCACAAAGGTCTAAGATATTCTGCCCTAACATAACCAGACTTATCAAATGCAAGCGTAGCACAGCCAAACCTCACGCGCCGAGGCCACTATTGCTGGCCACCCCAGAGCCAAGCAGAGCATATTAGAGCGCACTAGAGCCCAGAAATACCCGCAACTGCAGTGCGTAGCTCAAAGGTCAAGGTAGAGTCTCTTAACTTAGGCAAACGTAACGTATCCAAACGTAACCTAGCTCAACATAACATGGCGGGACCACAATTCCTGGCCCCACGGATACATGCAGAATGTACTAGTGCACTGTCGTGCGCAGAAATCCACCGAAATACCGTGAATGGCACAAAAGCCTTAGACATCCTAACCTAACCTGGCCTAACGTAACCTAACCGTGCGTAGCATATCTCAATGCAACGTGCCGCGGCCAGTACTCCTGGCCACCCCAGAGCCAAGGAGATTGGAGTAGAGCACAGTAGATGACAGAAATGCATCGAGTAGCGGTTCACAGCTCGAAAGTAGAAGCTACACTAACCAAGCGTATCCCAGCCTAACCTAACCAATCGTAACATAACTCAACCTAATGTGCAGCGACCACAATTGCTCGCCTCCCCAGAGTCGAGAAGAGAATAGTAGATAAATGAAGGGCGTAGGAATCCACCGGATTGCAGTTTACGGCACAAAAGTGCAAGAAATCCTATCCAAGCCTTCCTAACCTAACATAACGAGACGGAACCTTACTCAACCTACCGTGCCGAGACCTCTATTTCTGGCGACAACAGAACCAAGGAGAGCATATTAGAGCACATGAGAGCGCAGAACCCCACCAAATAGCAGCGCATAGGACAAACGTCAAAGCCATCCTAACCTAACGTGTCCAATCCTAAGATAACCGAACGCAACGTTGCTCAACCGAACGTACACAGACCACTGTTACTGGTCTCCCCAGAGTCGAGCAGAACATACCAAAGTACAGTGGAGCTCAAAAATCCATAGAATCGTAGTATATAGCACAAAAGTCATATCTATCCAGACGTAACGCGAGCTATCATAACCTAACCAAACGTAGCCTACCACAACGTAACGTGCCGCGGCCACTATTTGTGGCCTGCCCAGTGCCAAGCAGAATATAGTAGAGCGCTGTCGAACGCAGAGATCCACCGGACAACAGTGTATAGCACGAAAATCTGAGCTATCCCCTCCGAAAATAAGCAAACCTAAACAAACCAAGCGCAATTAACTCAACCTATCGTGCCCAGACCAATGTTGTTGGCATTCCCAGGGCTAAGCGTAATATAGTAGATTATTGTGCAGCCCAGTTATACTCCGAATAGAAGTGTATGGCACGAAAGCCTAAGTTAAACTGATCGAACGTAACCTAACCTAACCCAACTAAACGCTACATAATTCCAACTAACGCGTCGGGACTGCTATTACTAGCTGCAACAGAGCCAAGCAGAACATATTCGAGAACAGTAGAGCGCAGAAATCCACCGACTAGCAGCGTATGGCACAAAAGTCTAAGCTACCCTATCCCAAACCATAGCATAACTCATCGTAACCAGCCGAGACAACTCATGCTGGCCCCGAAAAAGACAAGTAGAACGTAGTAGAGCGCAGTTGTGCACAGAGGCTCACCGCATTGCATTGAATAGCACAAGAGTCAAAGTTATCCTAACCGTATCTCACGTAACCTAACCTAACCAAACGTACCATAACTCAACCTAACGCACCGAGATCTCTATTACTGGCCACCCTGAGACAAGCACAAACAATTAAAATACAGTGGAGCGCAGAAAGCCGCGGATCGCAGTGTATACCACAAAACTCTATACTATGATATTCTCTCCTCACCAAACGTAACCAGACTGAACGTAGCATAGCTCAGCCTAACGCGCAGGGTCTACTATTACTGGCCGCCTCAGAGCCAAGCAGGTCATATTAGAGCACAGTAGAGCGCAGAAGTCCGCCTGTTAGCAGCGTATGACACAAAAGTCTAAGCTACTCAGTCCTAACCTAACCAAACGTAACATAGGCGAACGTAGCTAAACGCAGCTTAACATTGCGAGAAACATATTGCTGTCTTCCATGGAGACAGGCATAATGTACTGGAGCATAGTAGCGCGCAGAAATGCACCGCATTGTTATGAATAGAATGCAAGTCGCAGATATCCTAACCTTACCTGGCCTAACCTAACCAAGCCAAACGTAGTGTAACTCAACGGAGCGTGCCGCCACAACCGCTGCTGGCATCCCCGGAGCCAAGGAGAATATAGCAAAGCACTGTAGACCACAGGAACCCACGGAATAGCAGTGTAGAGCACAAAAGTCAAAGAAGCGAATCCTATCCTAGCCAAACGTAACACATCCAAAGGTAACTGAACTGAACCTAACACATCGAGAAAAATATTGCTGACTACCACAAAGACATGCAGAGTGTACTAGAGAAAAATAATGCGCAGGAATCTCCTGCAATGCAGTGAATAACACAAAAGTCGAAGATACCATAACAAAACCTGACCCAACCTAACATAAGCAAGCGAAGCGTAACTCACATAGCGTGCCGCGACGACTGCTATGGGACACCCAGATCCAACCAGAATACAGTAGAGCACAGTGGATCCCAGGAACAAGCAGAATAGCAGTGTACAGCCCGAAAGTGTGAGCAATCATATCCAAACATAACATAACATAATCTAATCAAACGTAGCCTAGCTCAAAATAACGTGCCGCGGCCACTATTGCTCACCTGCCCTGGTACAAGCAGAATATAGCAGAGCACAATCGTACGCAGAAATCCTCCGAATAGCGGTGTACAGAACGCAAGTCTGAGGTAACCTGATCGAGCTTGACCAAGCCTAACCTAACCAAACGTAACACAAATCAATCTATCGTGCCGAGAGCGCAGTCACTGGCCACCTCAGAGCCAAGTAGACCATATTAGAGCACATTAGATCGCAGAAGTCCGGGGAATAGCAGTGTACAGCACAAAAGTCAAAGTAGTCTCTCCTAACCCAGCCAAACGTAACATATACAAACGCAAACAAACTCAGCCTAACATGACAAGACCAAAATTGCAAGCCTCCACAAAGGCAAGTAGAATGTACAAGAGTAAAGTAGTGCGAAGAAATCCACCACATTGCAGTGAATAGCAAAATAGCCGAATACATCGTAACCAGACCTGACCTAACCTAACCTAACCAAACATAGTATATCTCAACATAACTTCCCGGGACCACTGCTCCTGGCATCCACTGAGCCCAGCCGAATGCAGTAGAGAACACTAGATCACGGAAATCGACTGAGAGACAGTGTAAGGCACGAGAGTCAGAGCTATCCAAGCCAAACATTGCCTGACTTAACATAACCAAATATAACATAACCCAACGCAGCGTGCCAGGACCAGTATTGATCGAATCCCCTGAGTCGAGCAGAGCATACTAGAGCAATTTTGAGCGCAGGGATCCACCGAATAGCAGTGTATAGCACAAAAGTCGAAGATATCCTAACAAAACCTGACCTAGCCCTACCAAACTGAACATAACCTAACTCAACAAAACGTGCCAGCACCTCCATTGCTCGCCTACCTAGAGTCGAGCAGAGTATAGTAGATGAATCTAGAGCGCCGACACCTTCCCAATAGCAGTGAATAGCACAAAAGTCAAGGAAACCCTAACCAAGCTTTCCTAAATTATCCCAAAGAAACGTAACATAACTGAAGTTGTCGTGCCGGGAGCCCGTTACTGGCAGCCCCAGAGCCAAGCAGAATACACTAGAGCACAGCATAGCGTAGATATCGCGCATTGCAGTGCATAGCACAAGGGTCAAAAATATACTTACGTGCCGCGACTGCTATTGCCCGGAACCCTAGGGTCGAGCGGAGTATAGAAGTGCAACGTAGAGCGCAGAATTCCACCGAATAGCAGCGTATGTTACAAAAGTCGAAGATATCGTAACCCAACATGGCCTAACCTAACATAACGAATCGTAACATAACCAAACGTAACCTAACCAAAACTAACGTGCAGCGGCCACAATTTCTGGCACCCTTAGAGTCGAGCAGGGTGTAGTTGAGCAGAATAGAGCTCAAACATCTACGGAATAACAGTCTATGCCAGGAAAGTCAAAGATATGATAACCCCACCAAACCTAACCTAACGTAATATTTCACGACTCAGCGTGCCGCGCCAAATACTACAGGCCTCCCCAGAGCAAAGCAGAGAACATCAGATCACAGTACAGTGCAGAAGTACGACAAACAGCAGTGTATAGCACAAAAGTGAAAGCGGTCCTTTTTTTCTTTTTTCACGTGGGGGAAAACTTCCAATATTACCCGGCCTCCTCAGGGGAGGGGGCGGTTTCTGTGTGTTTTTAACCCACTGAAACCCCCAGGATGACCAGCCCTTCGCATTTCGGTGCGTCCTGGAATTCGCGGCGACGCAACTCGACGCGGCGGCCATCACCATCGTTCCGTCTGCGTAACACGTCAGACTTAGGCCACGGTGGATGGGAGAACGCATCACGGCGTCGTACGCGAGGTCCCAGAGGTTCGGTCCGATTTCCCATCCCTGTGGAACCCCGCAGTTCGTCGCCCGCACGACGGTCGAGTATCGTCCTTGATACTCGATCGAGCGCTCCGAAAAATAGTCGCCGATCACCGCCAGCATGTATTGGGGAACCCTGTGGTACAACAGGGCACTCCGGATGGTGGCCCAGAGCAGGGTGTTGAAGGCCTCGGCGATATCCACGATGACCGTCAGCACCACCCCGCCCAGTCAAAGGCAGCGTCCAATACGGTACGAACGCGCTCAATCCCGTCGATCGTCGACTGACACTGCCGGAATCCGAACTGGCTGACGCTGAGATCGGGACCAACGCCCGTTCAATGCTCTCGAAGGTGGCCAGGTAGAACGCGCTCGAAGAGCTTGTTCGCCTCGTCGAGCAGGCATTTCGGCCGGTATGCTTTCGGAGATCCCGGCGGCTACACTGGTTCCGAGATCGGCACTACCCTCGCTCTCCTCCAACATGCCGGGATGCGATCGGTCCTGAGGCAGCTGTCGAACAGCCGTCGCGCAGGGACACACCACGCCTCCAGAACCAGTTCAAAGGCTCGGCCTGGGATGCCGTCCGGTCCGGGGGCGGTGCTCCACGCCCCATCCTAACGACCGCACGGCCCAACTACTCGCGCGAGTCCCCCAGCTCATCGGACCATCCGACAAGTTCCGAACGCACAGCATCGAGTTGCACCACCTCCTCCGCCCCCACCGGGAAGGGGGTGTCGATCACCCGCCGCAGGAGCTCGGGGTCCATTCGCTCAGCCTCGGCTGGGGGGGGGGGCGCCCATGCACTTAACTTCCCCATTACTAATTTAGAGGGGCCTCCGCAAGGATCGCCTTCGAGCGTCGCGAGGAGATCGTCCCATTGCAGAGATTTGGCTCTGCGAATCCCCCTCCGGGATTCGCGCACCGCAGACCGGTACTCGCGATAGTGGTGTGCGATAGCCTCGGCGGACACCGCGCGTCGTCGACGCCGCGCCCGGGTGTACTGGCGCCGGGCGAGCACGCAGTGCTCCCTGAGCTGCTCGATTTCGGCCGACCACCAGTGCACTGCACCCCGCGAAGGTTGCTCCCTCATCCGCGGCATAGCAACATCGCACGCGCGCGTCATCGCCGCCCTTATACGCTTCGCCACTAACCCAGCTTCGTCGTTTTCGGGCCCGGCGGCACCATCCGCCCAGGCGACGACCTGGACGGCCGCGGCGAAAATGTCGCGGTCGAGGCGCCCGAGCGCTCATCGAGGCGCAGTGGCGTGCTTCCAGCTGCGTGGTTCCAGACTGGTGCGAGGAGTGACGGCAACCACCATGGTTATGTGGAAGTGGTCGCTATGCGTTTCCACCTCCGCCGGCACGCTCCAGCTGGAGACTCGCCGCAAAGTTGCCGGCGACGCGAACGACAATTCCACGATGGACGTGCCGTTCCACCGGACGCACGTGCTTACGGAACCCCGGTTGAGCAAGCGGAGATCTAACCCCGCGGCCCAATCTTGCAGAACCTCGCCCCGAGCGTCCGTTCGAAGGGAACCCCACGCCACGGAGAGGGCGTTTAAGTCCCTCGGTACCATGTGTCCACTAAGGAAACATCCGAGCTCGTCCAGGTATCTCTCGCACGACGAGAGGCCGCGGTTGAGGGAGACGTAGCACGCATCCACCACTACGTCTTTCCAGGAGATCGCCCCGAATCTCTGACCGCTGTGAAGCAGCGTTGGTGCGTGCGTACGCAGTAGTACCCTGGCGACGACCGCCACGGGGCCGTCCCGATCCCCGATGCACCCGCATTGATCGAGGATACGGTACGGCTCTGCGGTAACAGCCAACCCGACACCCAGCTCTACGAGCGTCTGCCGGAGCAGGATCTGCGATGCACGCGAGTGGTTCAGGTTGGCCTGGAGCACCATGGACGGCTTGAAATATAAGCCGCGTGCATGGCCTCCTCCTGGCCCCCTTCTTTCGGGGCGGCTGCGGGCCCGGTGCTCCGACGGTCGACGGGCCCTTCGCGGTAGCGGTCGTGGAGACGGAAATCGCGGACGCAGCTTTCGAATTGGTGCTCGCGGGCGCCAAGGCGTACGCAGCGCCTGCAAGCGCCTGGCGAGCCGCACATTTCGCCTTTGGCGGGCAGCACGCCTTGCTGCCAAGCCTGTGGTTGGAGGGGCAGCCGAGCTCGGCGCAAACCGGGCACTTGGGTGCAGGCGCACTACACCCACCGCCATGGAGGCCCACCGCGCCACACCTGAAGCCGGTGCCGCCGCGGTCCACCGCGCAAGGGCATCCGATCCTCGCGTGACAGAACGCAAGGCAACGGAAGCACTGGAGGCGCAGAGCCTCCAAGTCTACGACACGGGCCGAAGACCAAACGTATCCTTGTTCAACCTATCAGGACGAGAGCACTATTTCCGGCCCCCACAGAGACCAGCCGAATGCACTAATGAGCAGTTGTGCGTAGAGATCCACTGCATTGCAGTTAATAGCACAAAAGGCGAAGTTATCCTGACCTATCATAACCAAACGTAGCGTAACTCAATATAACGTGCCGTGGCCACAGCTCCTTGCCCCGCCATAGCCCAGCAGAATATAGTACAGCATTGTAGATCACAGAAATCCACCGAATAGCATGGTATAGCACGAAAGTCAATGCTAAGCTAACCATACATAACCTAACAAACCTTGACCAAACGTAACGTAACTCAACGTATCTTGCCGCGACCACTTTTGCTCGCCTCCACTGAGTAGAGCAGGGTATATTCGAGCAACGTTGAGAGCAGAAATACACCGAACTGCAGCGTACATCACAGATGTTGGGATACCCTAACCAAACATGGCATAACATGCACTATCCAATCGTAGCATTACTCTGCATAACGTACGGCGACCGCTATTGACGGCCTTCGTAGAGACAAGCAGAGCACATTAGAACACATTAGAGGGCAAAGATGCACCGAAAAGCAGTTTAGAGCTCAAGAGCCAAAGATATCCTAACCGAACTTGTCCTTACCTAACATAACCAAGCGTTGTGTAATACAGCATACGTGCCGCGATCGCTATTGGTCGTATTCGTTGCACCAACCAGAGCATATAAAAGCACATTAGAGCGCACAAATACACCGAATAGCAGTTTATAGCTCAAAAGTCGAATCAGCGTTTCCTATCATAGCCAAACGTAACACAACCAAACGTAACCTATCTCAAACTATATGACGAGACAACCATTGCTGCCCCCCACAAAGACAAGCAGCATCTTCTGGAGCACAGTATTGCGCGGAAGCACACCGAAGGGCATGCCTCTATTGTTGCCCTACCCAGAGCCAAGTTGGACATACTGGAGCACAGTAGACCGCAGAGAACCTCCGAATGGCAGTGTATAGCACAAAAGTATAAGCTATCCTATCCTAACCGGACCAAGCGTAACATAACTAAATGCAGCATATTTCGGACAAACGTGCCGAGGCCTATAACGCTGGCATCCCCATAGCCAAGCAGAATATATTAGAGCAGAGTAGAGTGCCAATATCCGCCATACAGTAGTGTATAGCACACAAGTCGAAGCGATTCGTACCAAACTTAGAATAACTTGACATACCCGAACGTAACCTAACAAAACCAAACGTGCCATGACCGCTATTGCTGGCGTCCGTACATAGAACCAGATGCTAGTAGGGCAATGCACAGAGAAGACATCGGCGTAATAGCAGTGTATGGCGGAAAAGTCAATGATATTCTACCCAAACCTATCACAACCAAGCCTAGCCAAACGCAACGTATCTCAACGAAATGCGCAACAAACGTCATTGCTGGCCTACCCAGGGGCAAGCCGAACATATTAGAGGACTGTAGAGCGCAGAAGTACAACGGATAGCAGTGCATAGACAAAAGTCAAAACTATCACAGTTTATCCCAGCATAACCTAACGCAACCAAACGTAGCCAACCTCAAACTATCGTGCCGCAAACACCATCGCTTTCCTCCCCAGGGCCAGGCGGTACACATTAGAGGAGTGTAGGGGAAGGAAACCCATGGAATTGTAGTGTACAGCTGAAGGATCAAAGCTATCCAAACCCTACCAATGCCAACATAAACTAACCAAACGTAACCTAACTCAACCTAACATGCCGCGGCCACTATTTCTTGCCACCCCACAGCAAAGGAGAGCGTATTAGAGCAGAGTAGAGAGGAGAAATACACCAAAAAGCAGTATGTAGCACAAAAGATGAAGGTGCCCATTCCTAGCCCAACCGATTCTAAAACTACCGAAAGTAACGAAGCTCAAATTGACGGGCCGCCAACACTACTGCTGTCCTCCCCAGAGCCAGGCAGAACATATTGGAGGAGAGTAGGCCGCAGAAATCCATAAGATCGTAGTGTACAGCAGACCAATCGAGGACAACCAAACCTAACACAAACTGTCATAACCTAACCTATCGTGGAAAAGCTGAAGGTAACTAGCCGCGACCATCGTTGCTGTCCTCCCCAGGGACCTGCAGACTATGTTAGAGCAGAGTGGAGCGCATAAGTCCACCGAGTAGCAGTGTATAGCACAAAAATCAAGGCTATCGCCTCCTAACCTTACCAATCGTAACATAACCGAATGTAGCCTAACTCAATCTAACGCGCAGCATTCACTATTTCTGCCCCCCCCCCAGCGAAACCTGCCGGGACCACTATTCCTGGCTTCTCCAGGGCGAAACAGCGCATATTAGGACACAGCATAACGCTCCAGTCTACCGAATGGGAGTATATAGCAGAAATGTCAGTGCTCCCTTCTGCTACGCTGACCAAACATTACATAACCAAACATAGCCTAAATCAAACTAACGTACCGGGACCGCTGTTGCTGGCATCCACAGAACCGAGCAGAATATAGTAGAGCAATATAGAGATTACGAATCCACCGCAGTGCAGTGTATAACACAAAAGTCAGACATACCCCGACCTAACCTGTCCTAACCTAACCTAACCAAACGTTGCGTAACTAAGCATGACGTGGAGAGCCCAATATTTCTGGACGCCCCAGAGCCAAGCAGAGCATTTTAGAGTACATTAGTGCGCAGAAATCCACCGAATAGCAGTGAATATCGCAAAAGTCGAAGAAGCCTCTCCTAACCTAGCAGAACCTAAGATATTCAAACGTGACAAATCTCAACTCACCTTGACGAGACCACCACTGATGGCCTCCCTAGAGCCAAGCAGGGCGTATTAGATTACAGTACAGCGCAGGAATCCACCGAATAGCAGTGTAAAGCACAAAAGTCAAAGCTGTCCTTGCCCAACCTAACGAATCGTAGCATAAGCATACGTAACCAAACTCCAACTGACAGCCCGACACCGTTACTGCAGACCTTCCCAGAGCCAAGCTGAAAATACTACAGCACTGTAGATGACAGACATACGCGGCATTTCAGTGGATAGCACGAACGTGGAATATGCACTGTCCTAACCTGACCTAACCTAACGCAACCAAGCGTAGCATATCTCAACGCTACGTATCGCGACCACAGCACCTGGCCTCACCGGAGCCAAGCAGATTGTAGTAGAGCGTAGACGATCATAGTAATCCACCGTACAACAGTGTATTGCGCAAAAGTCTAAGCTATTCTATCCAAACCAGTATAACCTAACCTAACCAATCCTAACACAACACAACTTAACGTGCTGCGGGCACTATTGCTCGCGTCCCCAGAGTCGAGCAGAAAATAATAGAACAGTGTAGAGCGCAAAAATCCACCGAATAGCAGTGTAGAACACAAAAGTTGAGGGTATCCTGACCAAGCTTGAGCTAGCCTAACCTAACCGAACGTTGCATAGTTCAGCAAAATGTGCCGCAGCCACTGCTCCAGGCCACCACAGAGCCAAGAATAATGTAGTAGAGCACAGTAGATCACAGAAATCCACGTGACAACAGTGTATGGCACGAAAGTCGAAGGTATCCTGACCAAGTAAATCCGAACCTAACCTAGCCAAGGATAACTTATATCAACCTGATGTGTCACGACCACAATTCCTCGCCATGCCAGAGTCAAGCTGAGTACATTAGAACAATGTAGAGAGCAGGAATCCACAAAATATCAGTGTACAGCGACAAAGGCAAAGAAATCCTAACCGAGCCCGCCTAGCCTAACCTAATGAAACGTAACCTAACTAAACCTAATGAGCCGCGACCACTGCTACTGGCCACCACTGAGTCAAGCAGAGCATATTAGAGCACATTAGAGCGCAGACATGCAGAGAATTGCAGTGTATAGCACAAAAGCCAGAGTAGTCCACCCTAACGTAGCCAAATGTAAAATAACCGAACGTAACATAACCCAACCTAACATGACGAGAGCAATATTGCTGGACGCCACAAAGAGAAGCAGAAAATACTAGAACACAGTGGAGCGCGGAAATCCACGCGATGCAATGCATAGCACAAAACCCTGGACTATCATATTCGAACCTCGCCAAACGTAACAAACCCGAACGTAGCATACCTCAACCTTACCTGCCGAGACCATTATTGATGGCCACCACAGTGCCAAGCACAACATACTAGAGCACACTGGAACCCTGAAGTCCACCGAACAGCAGTGTATAGCACTAAATACAAAGCTACCCTATCCTAATATATCCAATCTTAACATAGCCGAAAGTAACATAACACAACCTTACGCACCACGACCACTATTGCTGGCCTCCCCAGATTCGGGCCGATGTCACTATAGGACAGTAGGGCGCATAAGTCCATAGAATCGTAGTGTATAGCACAAAAGTCATATCTACCCAGGCCTAACACAAGCTAACATAACCTAGCCAAACGTAGCGTACCCCAGCGTAACGAACCGCGGCCACTATTGCTGTCCTCTCTAGGGAAATGCAGAATGAAGTAGGTCGCACCCGGGCGCAGAAATCCACCGAACATCTGTGTATAACATGAAAGACGAGGCTACACTTACCGAACTTAACCAAACCTAAACTAACCAAATGTAACCTAACACAGACTAACGTGACAAGACCAAAGTTGCTGGCATCCCCACGTCTAAGCATAATACAGTAGAGCACTGTACAGCGTAGGAACGCTCTGGTAGCAGTGTATAGCACGAATGTTATAGCTATCACCTTCTAACATATACAACCGTAAGACAATGAGTCGTTAGCATAGCACAACCTAACGTGCCGCGACCACGATTTCTGGCATCATCAGAACCAAGCAAAATGTAATAGTGGATAGTAGAATGCAGAAATCCATGGAATCGCAGAGTATGTCAGTAAAGTCTAAGCAACACAAGCCAGACCAAAACAAACAGAACCTAACCAAACATAGGATAGCTCAACATAACCTGCCGAGACTACTATTGCTGACAACCCTAGAGCCAAGTAGAGCGTATTAGAGCAATGTGGAGGGCAGATATCCACCGTACAGCAGCGTATAGCGTAAAAGTCAAAGCTATGCTACCCTAACCTAACCGAACCTCACCTAGCCAATCGCAACCTGACACAACCAAACGTGCCACGACCACTATTTCTGGTCTCCCCATAGTCGAGAAGAGCATGGATGAGCAATGAGGAGCGCAAAAATCCACCAAATAGCAGTTTACACAACAAAAGTCAAAGCTATCCTCTCTGAGCCTAACCAAACGAAACATAACCAAATGCAGCATGACCCAAACTAACGTGCCGTGACGGCTATTGCTACCCTCCCGAGAGTCAAGTAGGTCATACTATAGCCCAGCGGAGCGCAGAAATACAACGTGTAGCAGTGCACGCCGCAAAAGTTAAGGCTACGCTTACCAAACTTAGCCTAACCCAACCCAACCGAACGTAACTCGACTCATGTAGAACTAAACCTATCACGCCGCGTCCATTATTGCTGGCCTCCACAGAGCCAGCCAGAGCATAATAGAGGAGCGTCAGGCTCAGATATCCATAGAATCGCAGTGTCCAGCAGAAAAGACGGTGTCATCTAAACAATACCAAAGTTAAAATAACCTAACTAAACGTATCCCACCTCGACCTAACGTGCCGAGGCCACTATTGCTGGCCTCACCGTCGTCAACCAGCGCATATTAGAGGAGAACATTGCGCTGACATGCGTAGAATGTCATTGCATATCTCGAAAGACACCTCAACCAAACACAAACAAACCTTACCGAACAAAACGTAACATGTACCAACATAACGCGCCGCGGCCACCATTCCTGGAATTCCCAGAGCAAGGCAGGTAAAACTAGGTCACAGTAAAGAGCAGTATTTCACCGAATTGCAGTGCACAGCACAAATTTCAAAGCTACCCTGGCCTCACATTGCCAAGCGTAGCACAACCAAACGTAACATGACTCAACCTAACGTGCCCAGACCACTATTGCTGACAACCACATAGGAAGGCAGAATATACTAGAGCACAGTGGAGTGCAGAAATCCGCCGCACTGAAGTGTAAAGCACAGAGGTCGAAGGTGCCCTAACGTAACCGTTCATAATATAACATAAGCAAAAGTAGACTAACTCAACCTCACGTGCTGAGGCCACTGTCGCTGGCTTCCCCAGAGCCAAGCAGAGAACATTAGAGCAGAGCATAGCGCAGAAATTCAACGAACAGCAGTGTAAGGCACGAAAGTGGAAGCCAGGTTTACCAAACCTATCCTAACATAACCTAACAAATCGTTACGTGTCTCAAACTATCGTGCCGCCACTAGTATTGCTATCCTCCACAGAGAGAAGCAGAACATAATAGAGGAGAGTAGAGCGCAGATATCTGTGTAATCGCAGTGTACAGTAGAAAAGTCGAAGCTATCCAAGCCTAACCATTGCTAATATGATCTGACCAAGCGCATTCTATGTCAACCTATCCTGCCGAGGCCCCTTTTACTGGTTTCCCCAGAGGCAAACAGAGCACAATAGAGCACTGTAGAGCGTAGAAATCTACCGATCGTAGTGTATACTACGAAAGTCAAATCCATCCATACCTGCGCAAACTAACGTAACCTAAATAAACCTAACGGGCCGAGACAACTATTACTGGCCTCCCCAGAGTATAGAAGAGTAGATTCGATCAACGTAGAGCTTAAAAATCCTTCGAATAGCCATGTATAGCACAAAAGTCAATGATATCCTATCACAACTTATCCAAGCGTAGTACAATCGAACGCAGCCCAACTTAACCTAACGAACCGAAACCAATATTACTGGCCTCCGTAAAGCCAAGCAGAGTATGCTAGTGCACAGTAGGGAGCAGGAATCCGCCAAATAGAAGCGTATGGCACAAAACTCAGAGATATCCTAACCTAACACGTCCTAACCTAACATAACCGTACGTAGTATAATTGAACGAAGCGGGCCGAGACATCAACTTCTGACCTCCCCAGGGCCAAGCTGAACATATTACAGCAGAGTGTAGTTCAGAAATCCACCGAATAATATTATATAACGCAAAAGCCAATGTCATCCTTAACAAACGTAACCTAACCTAGCCCAAGCAAACGTAACCAAACTCAACCTATCGCACTACGACAGCTATTGCTTTTCTCTCCAGAGTCGTGTAGAGTATAGTAAGGTATTATAGAGGGCAGTAGTCCATCGAGTAGCAGTGTATTGCGTAAAACTCAAAGTTACCCTATCCAAACCTAGCCAAGCGTAACACAGCCAAACGAAGCATAATACAACCTAACGTGCTGAGAGCAGTTTTGCCGGCCTCACCAGCACCAAGCAGAGCATATTAGAGGAGGGTAGAGCGGAGAGGCACGCAGAATGGCAGTGTGCAGCACGAAAGTCAAAAATATCCTAACCTAACCCAAACAAACCAAACCTAACCTAACCTAACACAGCCTATCGCGCCGCTGCCTCCATTTCCGGCATTCCCAGATGAAAGCAGGGAATATTAGAGCGCAGTAGGGCGCAGAAATCCAGCGAATATCACTGTACAGCACAAAAGTCTAAGCCATCCTAACCAAACCTAACGTTACATAACCAAACCGAACGTAACCTAACCCAACTAACGTGACGCGGCCACCATTGTTGACGCCGAACGTAACCTAACCAAACTAATGTGACGCGGCCACAATTGCTGGCCTCCAGAGGGTCGAGCAGAGTGTAGTAGAACAACCGGGAACGCACAAATCCACCGAAAATCTGTGTACATCACAAAAGTCAATGCTACCATCTGCTAAACTAGCCAATCGTAACATAAGCAATCGTTACATAACAGAAGGTAACATGCCGGGACCACAGCTGCTGTCCTCCCTAAACTAAGCAGAGCGTATTTGAGCAGGGCATGGCGCAGATGCCCATCGAATAGCAGTGTACAGAACAAAAGACAAAGCTATGCTATCCTTACCACGCCAAGCTTTAACCAGCCAAACGTGCCATAGCTAAAACTAACGTGCCGCGACCACCATTCCTGGCGTCCCCAGAGACAAGCATAGTGTGGTAGCACATAGCAGAGCGCAGAATTCCATACAATTGCAGTGTGTAGCACAGAAGTCGAAGCTATCCCTGCTTAACCCAAAGAAAACTAACTTAGCCAAGCGTAACTTAACTCAACCTGACTTGACGCATCCTCAATATCGCGCAGCCCCGGATACACGTGGAACATATTAGATGAGAGCAGGGCGCAGAAATGCATAGTGTCCCAGTGTACAGACGAAGAGTCGAAGATACCCAAACCCATCACAATCGAACGTAGCTTAAGCTAACGTAGACGAACACACCGTAACGTGCGGGGAACGCCAATGCTGGCCTCCTGAGAGTCGAGTAGAGTAGAGTAGAGCAACGAAGAGCGCCGAAATCCTCCGAACAGCAGTGTATTGCACAAACGTCACAGTGGTCCTATCCTATCCTTGCCAAGCGCAGCGTAGCCATAAGTAACATAACAAATCCTAACGTGCCTTGACCACTATTCCTGGCCATCCCTACGCAAAGCAGCGCACATTAGAGGCGAGTAGAGGTCAGAAGTCCATAGAATGTCGCTGCATGCCACAAAAGTAAAAGATCTCCGAATCGAACACAAAGAAACCTTACCTAACCGAACGTAACTTATCCCAACCTAACGCGCCGCAGCCACAACTAGTGGCTTCCCGAGAGCAAAGAGGGGAATATTTGATCACAGTCGAGCGTAGAAATCCACTAAATTGCAGCGTATTGCACAAATGTCAAAGCTATCCCAACCTAACATAACATAACTTAACCGAACCAGACGCAATCGAGCAGGACCTAACGTGCCGCGGCAACTATTGCTGACACTCCGAGAGTCGAGCAGAGTATGGTAGGGCAATGTAGAGCGCAGAAATCTTCCGGAGAGCAATGTATAGCACACAAGTCAATTGGCACCCTATCCTAACCCAAGCAAACGTTACCTAACCTGACATAGGCAAACTCAACATAACGTGCTGCGACCACCATTGCTGCCCCCCACATGGTTAAGTAGATGAAGATAGAGCGCAGTAGAGGTCAGGTATCCGCAGAGTAACAGTGTATAGCACGAAAGTCATAGCTACAAGAACCATACATAGCCGAACCTAACGAATCCTACCGCAACAAACCTCAAACTAACGTGCCGCGACCACCATTTCTGGCCACATCAGGGCAATGCAAAACGTATCAATCGAGAGCAGGGAGCAGGAATCAGTAAAATCGCAGTGTATGACGGAAAAGTCGAAGCTGTCCAAACCATGCAAACGTAAGCTAACCAAACGTAATCTAGCTCAGTATAACATGCCGCAGCCTCTGTTTCTGGCGTTGCCAGAGCGAAGGAGAGCATATTACATCACAGCAGCGCGAAAAAATCCTTCGAATGGCAGTGTATTGCACAAAAGTCGAAGCTTTGCTCTCCTAGCCTGACCAAACGCAGCATAATTATACGTATCAAATCCTATTCTGTGGGGCGCCGACCAATATTGCTGGCCTCACCAGAGCCAAGAAGAGTATATCAGAGCAGAGTAGCACGCTGAAATAGACCGAATAGCAGTGTATAGCGCAAAAGTCAGAGCTATCCCAACCAAACGTATCCAAACCTAGTGTAACCGAGCGTAGCATTACAAAGCCTAACAGGCAGTTACCACCATTCCTGGACTCCGCAGCGACAGGCAGAACATATTAGATAAAAGTGTAGCACAGAAGTCAAAGGAATGGCAGTGAATAGCAGAAAGGATAATGCTATCCAAACCCAACCCGTGCTAACATATTCTAACCGAACGTAAAATAACTCAGCCTAGCGTGCTGCAGCCACTATTTCTGGCCTCCTCAGAGCAATGAAGTGGACATTAGATCACAGCAGGAAGCAGTAATCCACGAAAGAACGGTGCATAGTACGAAAGTCACTGCCACACTAACCAAACTTAACCCAACCTAACCCAATAAAACGAAACCCAACACAGCCCATAATGCCGCGACAACCATTGCTGGCCTACCGGGGATCGAGCGGAGTATAGTAGAGCAGTGTAGAGAGCAGAAATCCTCCAAATAGCAGCGTACAGCACAAAAGGCAATGCCATCCTAAACAAACCTAACCCAAACTCAGGTAAGCAAACGTAAGCTAACACAAACTATCGAGCCGCGACCGCAATTGCTGGCATCCCCTGAGTCCAGTAGAGTATATTAGAGCAGCGGAGAGCGCAGAAATCGCCCGAATAGCAGCGTATAGCACAAATGTCAAAGCCACACTAGACAAACTTAATTTACCCTTACCAAACCAAACGTAACGTAACACAAACAAACGCGCCGTCGCCGCTACTGTTGGCCTCCCCACTGAGAAGCAGAGACTTGAAGAGCAATTCAGAGCGAAGGGATCCACCGAATAGCCGCCTATAGCGCAAAAGTCAACTCAACCATGTCCTAACATATACAAACGCAATAGATGCTAACGTAATATGACATAGAAAGTCGAATACATCCATACCTAACCAAAAGAACCTGACCCAAACAAGAGTAACATATCTCAAACTAACGCGCCGCGCCCAAAATTTCTCGCATTCCGAGATCAAAGCAGGGAGCATTAGGTCGCAGTAGAGGGCAGAAATCCACCGAAATGCCCTGCATAGTATAAAAGTCAAAGATACTGTGTCCTAACCTAACCAAACGCAACAGAACCAAACAAAGCATAACTTAGCCTGACGTCCCGAGACCGCTATTGCTGGTTTCCCAAGAGCCCAGCAGGGTATAGTAGAGCAACGAAGAGCGCTGAGATCCTAGTATAATTAGATCAGTGTATAGCGTAGAAACCCACCGAACAGCGGTGTGTAGCACAAAAGTCAAGGCAACCCTGTCCTAACTTAGCCAAACATAACATGAACATACGTAGTCGATCTCAAAGTAACATGCATATACCACTACCACTGGCCTACCCAGAGTCAACTAGAAAATACTAGAACACAGCGGAGCGCTGAAATACACCGAAAAACAGTGTACACCACTTAAGTCATAGCGACCCACACCTAACCCAGGCTAACATAACCTAACCAAACGTAGCCTAACTCAACCTAACGTACCGAGACCCCTATTCCTGGCCTCCCCATAGTCAATCAGTGCGTAGTAGAGCAATGTAGATCGCAGAAATCCACCTAATGGCAGTGAATATTACAAAAGTGAGTGCTAACCTCCACTAACCCATCCAAACGGAACATAACCAAACTTAACTTAACTGAACCTATCGCGCTACGGTCACTGTTGCTATCCTCCCCAGAGTCGGGCAGATTATAGTAGATCACAGCAAAGCGCAGACATCCACCGAATAACAGTGTGTACCGCGAATGTCAAAGCTACCCATACCTAACCCAAACCTGCGTAACGCAACCAAATGTAGCCTAATTCAGCCGAACGGGAGGAGACCACCATTGCTGGCTGCGCATAGACGAGCAGAGCATAGCGGAGCAATGTAGAGAGCAGAAATTCACCGAATAGCTGTTTACAGCACAAACGTCAATACTATCCTGTCCCAGCCAAACCAAACGTAACACAACCTAACGTGTCGAGACCACTGTTACTGCTCTCCCCAGAGTCGATGAGTGTGTAATAGAGCAATGTTGTGCGCAGAAATCCACTGAATAGAAGTCTATAGCGCAGAAGTAAATTCCATCCTATAAGAACATATCCAAACGGAATAAAAAAGAACGTAACCTAACTCAACCTAACGCTCCACGACAGCTATTTCTGGCATTCCGAAAGTCAAGCAGAGTTTAGTAGACCTTTGTAGAGCGCAGAAATCCACCGAATATCAGTGTGTGACACAAAAATCATATTTATCCTAACCGAACCTAACCAAACCTAACCTAACCAAACGTAACATAACACAACCTATCGAAGAGTGACCAGTATTGCTGGCCTTCGCAGAACCGACCGGAACACATTAGAATAGAGGTGTGCGCTGAAATCCAAATATTGCCGGGTATAGCAGAAGGGACATTGCTACCCAAATCTGATCCAAATAAACATAACGTAACCAAACGTGACATAATTCAAGCTAACGTGCCGCGGCCGCTATCTCCGCCCTCCCCAGAGCAGAGCAGAGCAGGCAAGATCACGGTAGAGCGCAGAAATTGACCGAAAGGCAGTTTATACCGCAAAAGTCAAAGATATCCTAGCTTACCCTAACCGAACACCACATAACCGATCGTAACCTAACATAGACTAACGTGCCTGGGCCACTATCTCTGACTTCCCCAGAGCCTAACAGAATGTACTAGAACACAGTAGTGCACAGAAATCCGCCACAATACAGAGCAAAGCACAAAGTCAAAGGTATACTTACAGAACCTTCCCAATCCTGACGTACCAAACGTAGCCTAACTAAATATAACGTGCCGTTACCACTATTGCTGGACCTTCCAGAGCCAAGCTGATCATATTAGAACACAGTAGAGCGCAGAGGTCCACCGAATAGCTGTGTACAGCACAAAAGTCAAAGCTACCCTCTTCTAACCTAGCCAATCGTAACATTACCGAACATAACATAACACAGCCTAACGTGGCGCGACCACTATTCCTGGCATCTCCAGGTCCAAGCAGAACCTAGTACAGCGCAGTAGAGAGCAGAAATCTACCGAATAATGGTGTGTACCACGAAAGTCAATGCTACGCACAACAAACCCAAAGAAACGTAACCAAGCCAAACGTAGCCTAGCTCAACCTAACGTGCCGAGAACACTAACGCTGGTCTCCGCAAAGCCAAACAGAACATATTAGTGCGCAGAAATGCACCGCATAGAAGTGTGTAGCACAAAAATAGAACTATCCAATCCTTACCTGAGCAAACGTACTGCAACCCAACATAACTTAACTAATCCTGAGGAGCCGAGATCACTATTGCTGCCACCCCAGAGCGAAGCAGGAGGTATTAGTAGAGAGCAGAGCGAAGGAATACATTACATCGTAGCGCATAGCAGAATAGCCGTAGCTACATTATCCCAACTTAGGCAAACGAAATATGTCCGAACGTAGCATAGCTCTACCTATAGTGCCGAGGACACTATGGATTGCCTCTCCGGAGCCAAGTAGAATATACTAGAGCAAAGTAGAGCGCACAAATATACCGCATCGCAGTTTATTGAAAAAGAGTGAAAGATATCCTGACCTATTCAAACCAAACATAATATAACCAAATGTAACCTAACTCAAGCTAACTTGCATAGACCATTATTGCTGGACTCCCATTCGCAAGGTCGATCACATTAGAGGAGGGCAGAGTGAGGAAGTTCAATACATGGCAGTATATACCGCAAAAGTCAAAGATATCCCAAGCAAACCCAAGCATACCTAATATAACAAAATGTATCCATAAAGAAACTAACGCGACGCGGCCACTAATGCTGCCCTCGTCAGAGCAAAGCAGAACATATTAGAGCAGGGTAGAGCGCAGAAGTCTGTAGAATTGCAGTGCATAGCACAATAGTCGAAGCTTCCCTATCCTAACATAATCAAGCGTTACACAACCGAAAGTAGCAAAGCTCCACATAACGTGACCATACCACAATCGCTTGCCCCTGCAGATCCTAGCGAATATACTTGAACAAAGAAGATAGCAGTAATCCACCGCATTGCATTGTATAGCGCAAAAGACAAAGGTATCTTACCGTAATCCTAGCTAACAAAACATGACCTTACATAAAAGAAATCAACCTAACGTGCCTAGACCAGTATTGCTGGCCACCCCAACGCAAAGCAGTGCATATTAGAAGAGAGTAGAGGGCAGAAGTCCATAGAATGTCGCTGCATAGCACGAAAGTCAATGATCTCCGAAACGAACACAAAGAAACCTTACCTAACCAAACGTAACTGAACCCAACCTAAAGTGCCGCAGCCACAACTACTGCCTTCCCGAGAGCAAAGAGAGGAATATTTGATCACAGTCGAGCGTAGAAGTCCACTAAATAGCAGCGTATAGCACAACAGTGAAAGCTATCCCAACCAAACACAACCAAACCAAGCATTACCAAGCGTAACATGACCCAACCTTACGTGCCGCGGCCACAATACCTGGCGTCCCCAGAGAAAAACAGAGCGTGATAGCGCACAGTAGAGCGCAGAAGTCCAGAGAATAGCAGTGTGTAGCACAAATGTCAAAGCT
>NW_016912558.1:53726-55794 GCF_001483705.2 Eufriesea mexicana
AAAGTTATCCAAGCCTAACTCGTGCTAACGTAACCTAACCGTACGTAATAAAGCTATACCTTACGTGCCACGGCCACAGTTTCTGGCCTCTCCAGAGCAAAGCAGGGCACACTAGACCACAGCAGAGGGCAAGAATTCACCGAATAACTGTGTACATCACGAAAGTCTAATCTATCCTGTCCAACATCAGCCTAACCTAAAATAAACGAACGAAACCTATCTCACCCTAACGCTCTACGACCGCTATTTCTGGCATTCCGAAAGTCAAGCAGAGTTTAGTAGACCATTGTA
Organism: Eufriesea mexicana; assembly: GCF_001483705.2. Taxonomy (NCBI): domain Eukaryota; kingdom Metazoa; phylum Arthropoda; class Insecta; order Hymenoptera; family Apidae; genus Eufriesea; species Eufriesea mexicana. Next base: position 54,018 of record NW_016912558.1, read on the forward strand.
GAGCGCAGGAATCCGCCGAATATCAGTGTGTGGCACAAAAATCAGAGCTATCGTCTCCCGACCTTAGCAAACGTTCCGTCGCCAAACGCAACGTAACTATGGCAAACCTGCCGAGACATCTGCCGCTGGCCTCCCTGTAGCAGAGTAGAAAATACTAGAGCACTATAGAGCGCGGAAGTCCCACGAATACCGGAGTGTAGCATAAAAGTCACAGCCACCCTAGCAAAACATTGCCAAGCGTAACATAATGAAGCGTCACCTAACCCATCCAAACGTGCGACGACCACTATCACTGGCTTTCCCGTTGGAAAGCAGAGGATAGCAGAGCAATGCAGATTGCATATTTCGGCCGAATAGCAGAGTACTGTGCAAAAATCAAAGCTACACTAACAAAACCTAACTAAACGGAACGTAACATGGCTCAACCTAACTTGCAGGGACCAGAGTTGCTGGCCTCCCCAGAGCCAAGCAGGGCGTATTCGAGTACAGTAGAGCGCAGAATAGCAGTGTATAGCACAAAGATAAAGCAAGCCTCTCCAATCCAAACCAAACGTGACGTAACCGAACGCAGCGTAACTGATCCTAACGTGCCGAGGGCACTATCGCTGCGCTCCTCACAGAAAAGCAGCACATATTAGTGTAGACTGGATTGCAGGAATCCATAGAATCGCAGTGCATAGAAGAAAAGTCGATGCTATCATTTGCTAACATAGCCAAACGTAACATAACCGCACGTCGCCTAGCTCAAACTATCGTGCCGAATCGGCAATTGCTTGCATCTGCAGAGTCAAGCAGAACATACTAGAGCAAAGTAGAACGCAGTAATCCACGGCACTGCAGTTTACAGTGCAAAAGTGAAAGGTCTCCTTGCCTAACCTAACCAAACGTGACAAAACCGAGCGTAAACTAATTCATGCTATTGTGCTTAGACAACTACCGCTGACCTCCCCAGAGGGAAGCCGGACATAGTAGAGGAGAGTAGAGCGCCGAAGTCCGTAGCATGGCAGTGCGTAACACAAAACTCAATGATATTCTAGCCTAACCCAGACGAACCTATCTTAGCCAAGAGTAAACTAACACAACCTGACCTGCCGCCGCCGCCATTTCTGGCCTTCCCAGAGCAAAGCAGAGGCTATTAGGTCACAGTAGAGCTCAGAAACCCGGCGAATAGCAGTGTATGGCACAATTGTCAGAGACAACCTGACCATACCAGACGTAACCTGACCAAACCAAACGTGGAGTAACTAAACCAAACGTGCCGCGAAAACCTTTGCTGGCTTCCCCAGAGAGAAGCAGAGTATGACAGAGCACAGCAGAGCGCAGATGTCCATAGTATATCAGATATGTGCACATTTGTCAAAGCTACCCGTACCTGTCCCAGCGTAACCAAAGCTAGAGGAACGGAATCTAACTCAACCAAACATGCCGCGAATATTACTGCTGGCCTCCGCAGAGTCGAGCAGATTACAGTAGAGCAATGTAGAGTGCAGACATCCTCCGAACAGCTGTGTACAACACAAAAGCCATTGCTAGCCCGTTCTAATCTGACAAAACGCAATATTACCAAACGTAGCATAACAAAACCTATCGTGTCATGACCACTATCGCTGGCATCCATAGATTCGTGCAGAGTATAGTAGAACACAGTAGAGGGCAGAAATCTACCGAATAGCAATGGAAAGCACAAAAGTCAACGATATCTAGACCTAGCCAGTCCTAACCTAACCTAACCAAACGTAGTGTAACTGAACCTGATGTGCTTCGAACACTATTGCTG
>NW_016912559.1:0-743 GCF_001483705.2 Eufriesea mexicana
ACAAAAGTCGAAGACACACTGATCAAACCTGACCTAACCAAACGAAACGAAACGTAACGTAACACAACGAATGTGCGGCGGCAACTATTGCCGGTATCCACAGGGCCATGCAGAACATATTAGAGCAGAATAGAGCGCAGGAATCCATAGAAACGCAGTGTACAGGGGAAAAGTCTAAGAACTTAACCCAGACAAACATACTCTAACACGACATAGGCAAACAAAACATAACGAGCAGCGACCACTGTTGCTGGCTACCCGAGAGCCCAGCGGGGTATAGTAAAGCAATGTAGAGCGCAGAAATCAAGAATAGCAGTGTATAGCACAAAAGTCGGAGGTATCATATCCTAACCTATCCAAACCTAGTATGATCAATCGTGCCATAGCTTAACCTGACGAGCCGATACCACTATTCCTGGAATACCCTCTGCCAAGCAGAATGTACTAGGGCACGGTACATGCCAGAGAGACACCAAATAGCAGCGTATAGCACAAAAATCGGATACATCACAACCTAACGCCGCCTAATCAAGCCTAACCAAACGTAGACTAACTAAACTTAACGAGACGTGACCACTATTTTTGTCCTCCCTGATGCCAAGCAGAACATATTAGTGCATAGTAGAGTGCAGAGTAGAGTGCAGAAGTACACCGAGTAGCAGTGTATGGCGCAAAAGTCAAACCTAGCCCCTTCTAACCTAACCAATCCTAATGGAACCGAACGTAACATAGCTCAACCTAAC
>NW_016912560.1:0-569 GCF_001483705.2 Eufriesea mexicana
CTACTGCGCTCTAGTATGTCCTGCTTGGATCTGGGAACTGCAGCAATAGCGGTCTCGGCACGTTCGGCTGTTATGCTACGCTTGGCTATGTCCTGTCGGTTATGGTAAGATACGGGTAGCTTCGATTTTTCTGATTTACGTCGGAAACCAAAGGTCTTCTGCGTTCTACTCTCCACTGATGTGCTCTGCTCGGCCCTGTGTTGCGAGCAATAGTGGTCGCGGCTAGTTAAGTAGATTTAGGTTACGCTTAATTATGTTAAGGTTGGTTTGGTTAGGATATTTAGCTCTGACCATAGTGCTATGGTCTGCTATTAGGGGGTTTTCTGCGCTCTACAGTCCTCTGGTATGTCGTGATTGGCCCTGGGAAGGGCAGCAATAGCGGTCTCGGAAACGTTTGTTTGAGTTATGCTATGCGCGGTTATCTTCCGGTTGTTTTGGGGTAGGTTTGGGTAGCTTTGACTCTTCTGATGGACACTGCGATTCTATGGATATCTGCATTCTACTCTCCACAAATGTTATCTGCTTGGCTCTGGGGAGGCCAGCAATACTAGTCGCGGCAAGTTAGGTCT
>NW_016912561.1:0-472 GCF_001483705.2 Eufriesea mexicana
TACTATAGAATCTGACAGGAAAATTCAATTTTGTTGACATTTTCGACTAATATCGTGGTGAGCGAATTTTGTTGCATAACTAAGGAGGAAAGGTTCTATTGGCATGCTACAGCCATTGCAGTGCTATACAATCTGTCTGGAAAATTCAATTTTATGGACATTTTCGTCTATTACCGTGGTAAGCTAGTTTTGTTGCATAAATAAGGAGGAAAGACTCTATGGGCACGCTATAGCCATTTCAGTACTACAGAATCTGACTGGAAAATTCAATTTTATTGACATTATCGACTTATATCGTGGTAGGCCAATTTTGTTGCATAAATAAGGAGGAAAGATTTAATTGGCATGCTATAGGCATTTTAATGCTATAGAATCTGACTGGAAAATTCAATTAAATTGTCATTTTAGACTAATATCGTGGTGAGCTTATTTTGTTGCATAAATAAGGAGGAAAGATTCTATTGGCCTGCTA
>NW_016912562.1:0-1197 GCF_001483705.2 Eufriesea mexicana
GTTATGGATGTATGGATGTGTGGATTTATGGATGTATGGATGGATGCATGTATGAATGTCTGGATGTATGTATGTATGGATGTTTGAATCTATGGATGTATTTGAGTTATGTATGTGTGGATGTATGCCTGTATGGATATACGGATGTACTCATGTATGGATGTACGGATGCATGGATGTATGGATGCGTGGGTGGATGAGTGCATGGGTGGATGGGCGGAGGAGCGGATGTATGAATGGATGTTTGTATGGATGTATGAATGGATGTATGCATGGATGTATGTAAGGATGTATGTATGGATGTATGTATGGGTCAATGTATGCGTGTTAGTATGGATCTGTGCATTGACGTGTGTATGGATGCATGGATGGATGGATGGATTGGTGGATGGAAGTATGGATGGAAGGACGTATGGATCGATGGATGTATGGTTTGGTGGATCTTTTAATGGCTGGAAGTATGGAAGTATGGATGTATGTATGGATGTATGTGGGGATGGATGGCTGTATGTACGGCTGGAAGTGTGGATGGATTGAGGTACGGATGGACGATTGTACGGATGTACGGATGTATGTATTTGTATATGTATGGATGTATGGATGGATGGTTGTGTCGAATGGTGGAAGTACGAATGGACGGGTTTATGGCTGTATGCACGTGCGGATGTATGGATGTGTACGTGGATGGATGTATGAATGGATAGATTTATGGATCGATGGATGTATGCGTGGGTGGATGTATGGATGGGCGGATGAATGGGTGGATGGATGTATGGCAAGTTGTATGTACGGATGGATGTATGTATGGATGAATCGTTGTATGTATTGATGTATGTATGTATGTCTGGATGGATGGATGGATTGTTTGGTTGATGTATGGATGGATGTATGTATGGATCGATCGATGTATGGATGGGTGGATGTATGGACGGATGGCTGTATCGGTAGATGGATGTATGGATGGATAGAGATATGGATGGACGGATCTACGGATGTATGTATGTATGGATGTATATATGTTAGGATGTGTGCACGGATGGATGTATGGTATGATGGATTTATGGATGGGTAGAAGGATGGATGGGTGTACGATTGCATGTATGGAAGGGCGAACGTACGGATCTATGTATGGCAGGATGTATGGATGTATGTGCGGATGTGTGCAAGAATGTATGTATGGATGTATGTATGGATGAA
>NW_016912563.1:0-490 GCF_001483705.2 Eufriesea mexicana
ATATAGAATCTGCCAGGAAAGTTCAATTTTATTGTCATTTTCGACTAATATCGTGGTGAGATAGTTTTCTTGCTTCGATAAGGAGGAAGGACACTATTGGCGTGCTATGGCCATTGCAATGCCACAGAATCTGCCAGGAAAATTCAATTTTATTGACATTTTCGACTAATATCGTGGTGTGCTAAAAAATCTCCTTTGCATACGTAAGGAGAAAGGATTCTCTTGGCGTACTATAGCCATTGCAATGCTATATAATCTGGCTGGAAAATTCAATTCCATTGACATTTTCCACTAATATCGTTGTGAGCTATCTCCTTTGCATACGTAAGGAGAAAGGATTCTATTGGCGTACTTGAGCCATTGAAATGCTATACAATCTGGCTGGAATATTCAATTCTATTGACATTTTCGACTAATATCGTTGTGAGCTAATTTTCATGCATAAATAAGGAGGAAAGGTTTTATTGGCTTGCTATAGCCATTGCAATGC
>NW_016912564.1:0-597 GCF_001483705.2 Eufriesea mexicana
ATAAAGCAGTGTAAAGCGCAGAAGTCGATAGAACCGCTGCTTATAGCTGAAGAGTCGAAGCAACACAAACCAAACCAGAGCAACCTTAACCGATACAAACGTACCCTATCACAACCTATCGCGCCGAGAGCGCTATTACTGGCTGCCCTAGAGACAAGTAGAACATGATAGAGCGCAGTTGAGCACATAAGTTCATATAATGTCAGTGTTGAGCACATATGTCGGATGTATCCCAACCTATCCCAATGTAACCTAACAGAGCCAAACGTAATCTAACTAAACCTAACATACCGCGACCAGTAATGCTGGCCTCCACAGAGCCAAGCAGAGCATATGAGATGAGTGCCGGGCGCAGAAATCCCAAGAATCCCAGTGCCCTGCAGAAAAGTCGAAGCCATCCAAACCTTACCAAAGCTAACACAACCTAACCAAACGTCTCCCACCTGGACCTAACGTGCCGAGACAATTGTTGCTGTCCGCCCCGTCGCCAACCAGGGCACATGAGAGGAGAACAGAGCGCTGACGTCCATAGAATGTCACCGCATATCAAGAAAGTCGTAGGTATCCCAACCTAACCCAAACAAACCTAACCTAACC
>NW_016912565.1:0-212 GCF_001483705.2 Eufriesea mexicana
TGTCAATAAAATTGAATTCTCCAGCCAGATTCTATAGCATCGGAATAGCTACAGCGTGCCAGTATAAACTTTCCTTCTTATACATGCAATAAATATAGGTCACCTGGATATTAGTCGAAATTGTTAGTAAAATTGAATTCTCCACACATATTCTATAGCATTGCAATGGCTATAGCACGACAATAGAATAATTCCTCCTTATTTATGCGCAA
>NW_016912566.1:0-4659 GCF_001483705.2 Eufriesea mexicana
TTAATATGTGTTTTATTGTTCTTGTCATTCGTCAAATATTTATGCAGTCTGCAGAGAATTCGTGTCAGCGTTCTTGACGAAATGTACCATGTAATTAATTTATCCGTGCAAATTCTTGGAAATGATTTATCCTGTCAGTTTCAGCGAAGAGGTAGGTGAAGTTTCATGAGGCATATTGACTAGTTAGTTTAAGAACATGAATTGAGGGCAGAGATATCGTTGCCGCGATATATAGTGTTCGACACATGTTGAAATTGTGTTAAATTTAGTGTTAGCTGACTGCTTCGTGTACATGCATCGAAGATGTTAAACGGATGGTTAAGACCGTTTAACATGTTCACTGTATAAGGTCCAAATTCGGACAGTTCTACGAAGCATGTAGTTTTGCCACACGTGTGTGGCAGAAACTATGATGTATAGTGCAGGTTCGCGCAAAGGAATGATGAATACATGTGCCATTGTGAATTTACGTAAATCAACCTTCATAAGTTAGAAGGTGAAGAGTCGTGACGATGATATGGATAACATATTCTAATATTCATACTGGATCATTAGCAAAGGAAAGCTGTGGCTAAATTCGGTAATAGTTAAAACCGTCTACGAATGTCTAAATCTAGGGACAAGAGATGAAATTGGAATTCATAGGTCGTGGTTCCCAACTTCAATAAAGGGATTGATAGGCGAACTCCACCCCTTGCAAGATTCGGCTATTCGTGTGATTATTGTTTTATCCTTTCCATTCGTCCCTATGGGGTAATCGATATTACGACATTCCCGCGAAGCGTCAAGGATTGCATTACTCTCAAATCACGAAGATTATGTATTATGGAAATGTGCTTAATGTACCCCATTTTGCCAGGCGTCTCAGAATTGCTGCTTTTATCTCGTTCGTGCAAACACCCTCATTGCTGCAATTACGGCATGTCGTACACTAGAGGTACTATTGGTATACCTAATATTAGGATTGCAATTAATCTATCTCGCTGACAATACAATACTGTATACAATTAATCGAGCGCTTTGTCGGAACCATGTAACAAATGATATTAGATTAATAATACTAATATGAATTCAAGACATTTGTACCTTGTCGCATAATATGATAAACAAGTACTTTGGGTAATAAATTTTCATTCCATAAGCTATAAGCTAGTTTTAAGATTCAAGCTGATAGGTATCTCCGTGATTTACTGGTAATATATGATGAAATGAATATTACGACCGTCTCCGAATCCTAGTTAGGGTTATGTCTTTCATTCTTCATTTCCTGCCGTTGAAAAATGGGTTGCAGGGCATATGCCAAACATAACCTCTTAGCTTATATTTCATTAGAACAATTTCAGTCCGCTTTATATCTTTCAAAATAAAGAAGAACATTTAAAATTTCCAATAAACAGCAAATGTCGCAAATTTTGTTCGTAGCTCTAAGCTTGGCATCGTCTTCATAAAATTCCTCTTTGGAAAACGATACCAATTACCAGGACTTGCAACGTGGGTGTTGCTGCGCAACGAGACCCAATGTGCGCCCTAGTGGAGCATCATGCTGGTGACATCTATTCCAAGAGATCTAATCTAACTTGGAGCGAAAGGAATTAAATTGAATATACTGACACATCATTACATTTCGTGTCTTACAGATAGCGTTTCGGATGTGAATATTAAAATTTATACTCTACTGACTCAAAGATATTATACTACACTTCAGCAGAATCTAATATTCCCATGTTCCCAAATATTTGGGAACCAAATATGTACAATCCGAGGAAAGAAGTACTTAATTGTAATCGCTACGCGCATGAGCGGGTTCGAGAGTATTCAAAAGACCGACTGACACACGTATCGTATCCCAGGGTACAAGACAACTCCATGCTCATCATCACGATCCGGCCAAGCCCACCTCAGCCATTGCCGATTTCCCATGACTTAGACGTGAAAAAGGTGTTCCCCGAAACAATGAAGCTCCCTGAGCCGCAACGAGGGACAAGCGAGGCCTTGCAGTCGGTCAAACATTACGTGGACCTGCCCCATGGGGTAGAACTTAATCATCGCAAGTGTTATGACCGCAGAAATATGCCGGGCCAACTACAGCCGTATACCCTAGCAGCGATTAACTAGGGCTGCTGGAACATCCCATTGACTCCAGAAGGAACTGTGACCCGAAGGCCATCCTGGAAACCGATGCATGGAGAGATTGGCGGTGGCTTGAATGAGTGTCGAAGACGAGACGTGACGATGCCTTACCATGCATGGAATTACCGAGTACACGGTAGTTCTTCGCGTAGGATTGTCGGTACGTAAGGACGATAGTGATTATCGGGATATCAACTATGATCCATTTGGTAAACGAGAGGGATGACAGAAAAGGAATATGGAATAGATGCATTCGCTCCCAGTTATGTAGATAGCCTTTCTACAAATAACGCGCACGTGAGTCTCACCATAGTAATCTGTCTTAAAACTATTTGTAACGACTTAAATCTGAACGCAAGCGTCCCTCGTCTTCCAACGATGCCTCCTACCTTGTAAATAATTGTGTATTAACGCACGCATCCCTCGTCGTCCAAAGATGCCTTCCAAATTAATTTTTGAGCGGCCCGAAAGCTGAACGGATAATATATTAGTTTAATTGTAAACCCAAAGATAGCGGTTAAGTTACACGAGAGGGTATAGAAGCGGGATGAATAGAAAGCGCCCACGCTAACGAAATGGTAGGATTAATCCATCAATGCGACAGAAACATCTCATCGATGAAATAAATCCGAATTCAAGATAACAAACCAACAATGATGTAATTCGGAAATAGAAATACGTAGATTCTGAAAGAAAACATGTCCGGCAGTGATGTACGTGTAGAGTGGACAATGGCTATCGACTAGTTAAAAGGTGTAGACGATGACCACCATTCATCTCCTCCACACCAACAACCCACCCCAATGCCACGACCAACCACTCCGCCGGCGAAATCTTCGAAACCATAAAAGTTGCTATACAGGCGTAAAAACGACAACTGAACTTGGGTTCATTCCTGCGAATTCAGATAATAAACCTATACAGTAGGTATGTAGAATAGTCTTTTGAAAGAGCTTATTAGAATGTGGGACGATGAAACATACCAAATGCAACAACGATACGTCTGGATCGTAACGAGAAAGTAAAACAGAAACAAGGCTGTATAAAAATTCGTTTGCCAAAGCAAACTTGCCCAAATCTGACCCTAGAGATGGTCGCCTAGGTCCCACCAGCGAAGTCGCGGAAGTGCATGGTCCAGACCCCGATGTACCTCGACCGAGCTCCACCCGGTAAGGACATGAGAAGTCGGGCGGTGCCCCTTTTATATGAGCCTCCATCGGTTCCCGAAATCGGCGTAGGACTTTCGAATTTTGCCGATTTCGTTAATAATTACTTTTCTCTATAACAGACGAAATTTTCTTATATTTTCCTATCTCTACCGTATACTTATGATTCGGGTTGTATGCTATTAGCAATGTAAACTAGATGTTAACAATAAGTTCAATAGTTTATACAAAGCCAGATACTATTTACGGGAATCCCAAATTAAGGTATTCACTTGTACACATCGTTATGTTAAATTAACCGTACTACCTTTTATAGTATGTCCCTCAGTTTCACCATATATACTTTACCGTTTTATCAACACTGCTCTTCATCATAATATTGCCTGTGGGTGGCTTCCTCTTCAGAGGAAGGTAAAAAATTCTCTATTGTGAAGCAAATGCGAATCATATAATAAACGTTTTACAAGAATCCAATAATATTCGTATGAATAATGCTCGGAGAGTTGTTTCCAATCTCTGATATCTATTTATAAACATTTAGAAGCAGTAATAATTTTAATTAGAGACATTGACATACTCGGGATACTCTCATCTGACTTGTAAGACGTTAATGAACCTTCTACCCTTCTTACTGCTTATTCTTGTGTAAATCCACATCCTTTTAAATTTGAGGACGCTAGAGCAACTTAGGTTACGCATTCATCCCTGATAAAGTAAACTCTATAGGAATTACCAAATGCTTATCACGGATTTCAAAGGAGAAAAAATTTATTGGACAGTGTTGCCTAGAGTTATCTATTCCTTTATCGAATCCATCTAACCAGTGATACGAGAAATTTATAACCAAATCCTGTAAGTTGTTTTCTTTCTATTCATATTTAACAAAATTTCATTCTCTGAGCATTTCGTTATTAAGACTGGACTTAATAATCCGTATATTCTTTGACCGCGAATTTAACTGGCTATTTAATAATTAAGCAGCAAGTACTATCTTCCTATAGCTAGTTTATAATGTTTGTAGCCCAGTGCACCCATCATCGTTTTATAATTTTCATAGTTAGTCATACTTGGAAGTAATGAAGTATTCAATGGTAAGTAGTTTCGGTCCTTACACCACGTTTGCGATTTATATATTTAAAACCAACATACAACATTAAAATGCATATCACGGTTTCGAATTAATTATCCTTTCTGCTCATAGTCCACACCCTGTCCCATTCGAATAATATTCGCTATCCTATTTGCACATTCAACATATAATATATTTAAATATACGTTTCACATACACTTGAACGTGGCCAAAGGACCAACTATCACCTTGCAGATTCACTTCCTTCTTACACCGCGAAGATTTCCAATTTAT
>NW_016912566.1:4682-45293 GCF_001483705.2 Eufriesea mexicana
TACGCTTCCACGAGCTTTTCAGAAACACGCACGCTGGTCTCCTGGTCTTAAGCTTGGATTCGAACCTGTATGTCGAGCCTCGTACGTCGGAGACGTTTTCGACTCTGATAAATTCAATACGAGTCAAGCGGGACACGACATATCTGCACTCTACTGGCAACGCTATAAAGGGATAAATAAGCTACAGCTCATTACTTGGTTTTCTTCCTTCAAAAGGTATAGGACGAGAGAGTGTCAACCTATTATTTCCCTTACTTCCTGAAAAAAATGTTCTGCCTCGAATAGCGTTTCACTATGATATCAGCAAAATATGGTGACTCATAGGTGAAATTTCATGGCGCAAGGTATTCATAAAATTTGATTTGAATATGGTGTCAATGTTTCAGTTGGCACTCTTGTGGAAAATACGTGTACAATAAGTTGTAGATTGTACGAAGCCCAAACCATTGTAAAAATTCACGTGATATTAGGGTATGCAGGTACTATGGGATGAAGTGTCATGCGAAGGGAAGTGAACTGATTTCGATAATTGAAAAGCTTATATACGGTAGTGTCTAATAAAACGAATTTTAGAATCAGTTAAAGTCTAATTTGGAAAATGCACGTATTATTAGTGTAATTATGCGCTACAATATTAATGTAGGTTAGAGAAACGGCATATCATTGAAAAAACTCTTAAGTAGGAAATATGATGTTTCGATTATATGAGTAAAGGTGGCGGTACAATTAATCTGTATATTTTAGATTTGTCTACATAGATCCTATTAAATGCATCATAGATCCACCACGATTACAAGTATTGCTCGTATTTTTAGAAGGAGTTATTTACTCCACTACTACAGCTCTCCTACTATATTCCCTTCCTTATATGATATTTATATAACACTATAAGTGTTTCTAGTTCTACAGTATAACTTGAAACTGTTCACCACAACTTACTCTCACGAACAATTTCTCAACCATTTGCGCACCGCCTGTACCACTATACCATCTACGCTGGTCTGCAATTTGTTATTTGCTTTTATCTTCAGTAACCAGTTAAATGGAAATACTGAATAAGAAGGCTCTTTAAGGAAACTCGCGAACATATCTAATTTTTCTTTTTGATGTAAAATTTTTGTTTCTAACATCCATTCCGGTGCCGAAATCTGACTGCATTATCTGTAGATGGGAGAACTAATAGTGTTTTTATAGTGCAGAGAAGTAATTGTTGTTGCTATTATTGTAACTGACAAAATTCAACAATGTCTTATTGCCGGTGTTGCAGAAAATTGTTGCGCTGTAACTTTCTGATACTAATTCTTCGCTCACTATGTGTCTGTCCAAGTATCATCACAAAATGATTTGGATTTAACCGATTCGCCTACAGAATCCTCTACGGAGGTGTATGAATCGGTTACAGTAAATGTAACAGTAAATGAGAGGCAATAATGCATATCGAGATTTCGGTCATCTAGCGACACACTGTACGGAGGACACTGTTCAACTCTAACCAATTCACAGTTTAGCGAAGGGTAGTAGACGAATATGAAGCGAGGGGTGTCATCGCCATGATATCTAATCGCAGTGATCGATGCCCTTTGAACAGATGAGGCGAGAATGTGGAATGGAATGTATAAAATAATGTGCTCCTTGTCAGCTTTCTCCGTTTTCCAATGACGGATGTTTAAATGGTCGTGGATTCGAAGACCAGTACTCATGCGCGCCATGAAAGCTTGATTGTGCCTCGATTTTCAGTTATTTGGCTGTTAGCCATTGAGTATTAGTGTTTCGTACTTAGAAATTGTTTGTCATGCTAATAACTTGATGGAGGCGGTTGGGACTTTTATATCGATGTAACTGTGCGACGCGGTTTTTTATTTTTGTTAGATTATCTCGTCTTAGTGTCCTTCAGCAGTGGATCCAAGACTTGAAATTGATATGCAGAAATTTGTGCGAGTGTCTCTTGTTTAATATTGGTGCTTCCGTGATGCAACGTATGTCTGAGTATAGTATACGTATTATATGAAGCAATTCAATAAAGATAACGGGATGCAGATAATCCTTCTCGTGCCTTATTGATAAGCGTCAGGGATAATTTTAATGTAAAAAGAGTGTTTTTTAAATAGTTATGAAACAGGAAATCAGCAATTCGTTACATCAACTGGTATGGCGATACTGCGTTTAGTTTTATCTCAGATAATACGAATTTAGGGTAAGAATTTGATATAGGGAGATTATATAATTGTACGATAAGCTTCGTATTGAGGTATTTATGATTTCATATTTCGATTCCCTTTTATTCTGATAGTATTTGGTAATGTGATTCCTTCTTTGTGATCTATTATGTTCAAAAGTATCAGGACTTTAATAACACGTAGCATATACGTTATGTCTTTACAGAAACCATTGATGTTAGTATTTCAATGAAGATATCCGTTATTAGACTTCTCTGTTTCGTATTTTGGTACTTTCTGTCAGGAACATCTTGTTAGTCAAAACGCTTCCTGTGATTCAATATATATCATGGCATCACGTGAAAGGAAGTGTCCAGAAGTATCCGTACCCCTTCATTCCCTGAATTTGATACATCCTACTAGTTAAAAGAGAGTATTCCGATATCCTATCGTAATATAATTGATATTATAGTTCTCTAGTACTTCATTATTGTCTTATGCTGTTAGAGGTAGAAGTGTAGTTAAATAAAGCTGGAATAATCTTATTAGTTCCTAGGATATAGGTTTGTAAAGAATAGAATTGTGAACCCACTAGATTGATTGAAATTCCTTTTAATTTGCAATTTCCTACGCATTTAATAAGGCAAAGGCACATATTGCATTTCTACATCAATTGTAAAGGCGTAAAATTAACTCGCAATATATTAAATCCTAAATCTCCTTTGCTGCGAAAAATGGCTCACAATATTCTCCTGCTCCCTCTACTTATAATGAAAATAACAGCTTTATCATGAATAGTATCCAGTAAGAAATACTTACATCACATTTGGAGTCTAACTCTTCCACAGCACGTGTGACTTGACAGAAATGCAGCAGTGTTATTACGACAAGCTTATCTGCAATATGTTGATCCCCTGATTATTGTAGTTCATTATAGTCAGTTTTCGTTCTTGAGTCCTTAATATGTAAACGAGTATATTGGTACATTATTGGCAGGCGATTAAATGTAATTCTTGGCGTCATTGGTAATCATTGGTAAAGACGTGGAGCAGAGACTGCAGTTACAGTAGTGGCAAAATTAACCTACGTTGAAGGGAACACAAATTTTGAATAATATAAGTATCTGAATATTTGTTCCTCTGGTGTTGGTAGTGTTGAACGAGTTTCTCTAAATGGAATGCGTCTTCATTGAACTAATTAATAATGCATTTAATGGTAACAGAATATAATAATAAAATTCCTCTGGATAGAATATGAATTTTTTTATTTTGATTAGCAAGCAATTTCATTAAGAATTCCTTGTTAAATTGGAATCTGCAGAATTGGGAATAATAAAGAACAGAATAAAATATAAATATCCAAAGTGAAATTCCGAAATATCTTCTGCTGTACCAGTTATGCTTAATGAAATATTAGTTTATATAATTAACTGTGTTTCTGTTGAAGGGATTCTGAAGTTAGTGAAAAATGAATCAGTCTCCAAAATATACACGTGAAGATTTACTTCTCAACCAACCGGTTAATAACGTTTTGTTTCGAAACTTTTGTTTGAATATTATCCAATCGGTTACTCTAGCAACTAACCATGACGCTGGATCTTACTAGTGTGGTTAATTAAATGCCATTATGTTAAATCCATATTTTCAGTAAAAATTGCCCCAATTTTAAATTTCAAATATAAGGCTGCGATCTATACCGTATGATATTGTATATGCTTCTCTCAAGCCTTTTATTATGTATGCATGGTGTGTCAGAATAGTAGTAATCAGAACAATAAGTAATTATATTTTCGATGGTGCAATTAAATCGGAGGACACGCATACATCGTTTCTTGATGTAATTCAGTTCTACTTACAACCATCTCTTTAAATTTCATCGTTTCATATACTAAATTTGTATAAGATATATAAGAGGTTATGACTTAAGTACAACATGCATACTAATATTACTGATAATATAATCAGTAATCTAGGAGTATTCATTAATATTTATCTATTCTAATCGTACATTTCCCTTTTCTATTTCTTAGGTACTAACTGCTATTTCTTATTACAAGATCTCCAAAGGGCCAGATTTTCAATCATACTTTCCCAAATAACCATGTCCATATCGCATTTGTCAAAGGTTAATTACCCCCTACGAATTCACCTTGCAATGGTCAAAGCTGAGGTCCTCCATAGTGGTCACTGTATTTCCACATTTATGCGCTGTGTGGTAGAAAAGGGATGTAGAAATTTCAGCGAGAGTAGAATATAAGTTGCTATCCTTCATCCGGCTCATTACAAAGAATTGCGGAATATGTACCTTTAATGTACATTATTCCTCATCGTGATTTCATTCACCTTGTTCAATGCTTTACATGTTACACGGATCCGCTACTCCCTCGCATCGCGTGCAACCATTGATATCTCGAATATTCTAGTTCACTTTACAACAGACGAATGTGATAACTTACGGAATACCTGTAATTCGTGTTCCGAGAAGAAACGTTGTTAAATATCCGCGTTTAAATATTATTTTAATCCTCACGCTTTTGTTTCCATTCTACCGCAACAGAACAGTACACGTGTCAAAATTTTGTATTTACTCCCTTCGAATAGAATTCTGGTACGTGCTTAAAATGCAAATGATACAAAGCATACACGTTAATGAGTATCTATGATAAATGGTTTGGTTTTGCTTGAACGGATAGCAGTGCCTCAAATGCCAAATATGCTAGAAAAATAAGATTTAATGAAATATAGACAACTAAGTTTGACTTGAACGAATAGGTTATTTAAAGGTATAAATCGTGAATCGAATAAGGGAAATTTACAACATAAATAGAGGGAAATAAGTCAATAGGAGTGTGGGTGTTGCTAGTGTATCCCATTTGTCAAGCGTAGGACGTCCAAGGAAAAATAAACGATACGCAGGCGTATCTTCGGTGTGTAATTTATAATGCAAGACACACGCTCATTTTTCGCCTCAGGTACACCTGCGTGTCGTGTCCTACAAGGAATACCGGTCCCCATTAATGTAATATGAATTGGATGGCAGTACGCCTAAAATGAACATGCACTGACTCCAGGAATAGCCTAGCTCCATCGCTTCACGTAATTCTATTTCCATTTCACCAACTTCTTGTGCAATGTGACGGCGAAAAGAACTCTGAACGAACCGATAAAGATTTCTTTACTTAAATTAGAGTCACTACTTTTATTTCAAATATTTGCGTTTGAGGGTTGCATAGATTAAGGAATGGTATCATCTATTGATGCATCGTTACAGCAATTGCTGCTTCTTTTGTGATGTCCATAGGATCCGACTTCAATCGAGGAATGATATCACAAGGCAGGAGTAGAAATTCCAGAATAACTTGTAATTAATTTTTGGAAAAGTTTGGGAAAGTAAGAATAGTAAATTATTGTGTAGAGCAGGAACAGATATTTTGGAAGATTTGGCATGGAAAGCACGCGTGCCACTCATACCCCTTAAGCAAGGAATAGTCACATATTGTGCAATTATATTCAATAATCTCTATCCGCTATGGAACTGAATTACGAACCAGAAAGGTATCTTCAGTATAAAGGTTGGAAGTAACCATGCATACTAGTTAATGGCGAAATAGATGAAAAATTGAGATACAAATGAACCAATATTTTCAACCTTCTCCCACAAAGGAATTGCCTTCGTTAGGTATGAATGGACATCATTCGTAGCAACATTCCTTATCCTTAATGCTGAATAATGACGTATTGTAGATCAATCACTTAGAACAGTAATTTCGATATTAAGAATACTAATTCAAAATTTCTTCTCCTCCTATCAGTACTCCATTTTTACAAATCAGTCCTAAAATCGTCGATTATCCTAGATTCTCAGTTTTTACATATAAGAGGACGACTCCTTTCTCCGATTCGTTGCAATATTCCTCATCATAAATTTTTATTGTGACGAATTCTAAATTAGTCATGTCTAGCATGGCAAATTCAATATTAAAAGGAATAATTCTGAATTTCTCCCGGAAGAAATGGGTTTCCTTTCGGCTCCTGGCATTCTACATCAACTTCGCAATTACAAATGTATCGATTACTTTCGTTACTCAATTTTATTACCATAAGAGGGCTGCATTCCTTACCCATAATGTTGAATAACGACGAATTATGAACCTGTCATATCTAGGATAGTGTAATATACCATTTCAGAAGGAATACACGAATCGGCTGTTGCCAACAATGGCAACTCATAAACCGTCCAATATTTTCTAGAAGCAAATGGAAAAGATATTTTGGGTATGAAAATTAGGTCCCGTGCTCCCTATGCGGATGTGAAACATAGGTTGGGGAAAGCATAAAAGCATGGCCCTCGGCGACAAAGACAGCGTCCTCAGAAATCAATTGTA
This sequence comes from Eufriesea mexicana, assembly GCF_001483705.2. Lineage (NCBI taxonomy): Eukaryota > Metazoa > Arthropoda > Insecta > Hymenoptera > Apidae > Eufriesea > Eufriesea mexicana. The sequence continues at coordinate 11,223 of NW_016912566.1, forward strand.
ACCTGCACGAGCGCGAGTCGCTTGGTGTTGGAAAGAGAGACAAATTAGAGTGAGTGTCTGTCTGTTTTCGTTTCGTCACTTGGTGTTCGTTCCTTCGTTAAAATAATTTTATAAATTTTGAGATTGCGTTATTCCGTTATTGTTGTTACGACAATATTTGGTGGCGCAACGCTAGCCTTCGTCATGATACAATTTAGTAATTTAATAATATCGTAATTTAGAAATTTCGTAATTTCAACATCGAGATTATTATTTCCGAGTGCTGGAAGAATATACTGAATGGAAATACTGGAAAATTGATCATACTACAGTATTAGAAGAGAAATCTGTATATTAGCTAATATGAAACCTTTAATTAAATTTTGTGAATAAACACTTAATCCACTGTTGGTTTAGCATCAAATGGAAATACGTTTCGTGCGTGTAGATATAAGGAATGGGAGGAAATAGGTTTTCCTTTTATTCATGATTAGGTGGAAGTATGTGGAAACTAGAATATCGTAGAAGATAGAAAGGAAACTAGAAATGTTAAATTGACGTGGTGGAGTCTCTGAATTTTAATTCTTATAGTTACTGATAACATTTGGAATATGTATGGTAGGTTGCAAGTAATTCACTTTTTAACTATATTTTCCCACCTTCTGTTTTAACGTCCCTTGCCAGTGAGGTTCAATTACAGTACCATTGACTAGGACATTGCTTCCTTTTGATATTCGTTTGCAATTATTACAGTGATATTATGAATATTTCGCATCCTCCAATCTCTCCTTCCAATTTTCTTATAAAGCAGCGTAATTTTTCACGCTTTGGAGCCAGTATGACATTTAGAAGCCAGTAAAGATAATCTAGAGGCTCGAAAAGCCTGTTTACAACATTTTATCCTAATTTAACATAAAGCTGCACCCAAACACGGTATATATGTGCAATACTAATACATAATTCTGTCTGAACAAAACTCAAGGTTATCAATAGCAGAAACTATTTTCGGGACTAGTCGTTCCAATTATTTGTATACAAGGTGGAATAATGCTGCACCAATTACGGTAGTTAATAATAATTGTAATAGCATTACTCCGTGAGAAACTGCTTCCTGAACCAGTGTAATTGAGGCGACGAAATTTCAAAATCCACGAAAGGAAATGGCCGTGTTAATCCCAGCGAATACGCGTTGCAGCAGAAGGCTCTGGTTAATGGTACCGTCAAGCCCGGCTGGAGCGTGTTCATTTGGAGCAGCCGAACGTATACCAGTCACTCATATTTCCTCATATCACGTACCTATTCGCGCGTCCTTCCAACGATGAGGGGAATTAATAGGAGACACGACGTTTCGTTTGAAAATTGCTGGATCGAGGCATCCGATTCTGCTTTGTCTAATGGCAAACGCCGCTAGGTCGTAGAGTGGAACACGCTCGCCGGAAGTCATGCCGCTGGCATTCATGCAAAGGATAAAAGGGCCAAATAATTAGAATAACACTATTATGGAGCACCGTGACCAATAGCTAGTTGTCAGCTCGCGGCGTATATACTAGGCTCGTCGTGCACAATGGGGAAGTGCCAGTTCGTTAGCGTTCGCTGTGTGTTCTACCGCGACGGCATTACCATATTCCGGCGTCGTTAACATGGTATTTGCAGCTAATGCATTATCATAGAGATAAGTGTGTCTCTAGCAACTTGTTTCTATGTTCAATGACTTTCCAATGCATGCTACCAAGTGCAAACGCGGATTCACCCTACCTTAGCCTTTGAGCAGTCATAACATTGCTAAGAGAGAGACGAGAATATCACTTGCGGGCACCATAAAAATTCCAAAGCCGTACACTTGCGTCCTTCGACCGAATCTCCGCAAGGAAATTTTCGTTTTGGAAAGCGGAGGCGGGTTCTCCGTTAAGAGGCTGCGGAAGTCTTAAGAGCACAGTTTCTTTTAGAGACTTATTCCTGGGTCGCAAGTTGGGGAAGATTAGACCACTCTAGAGACCCCAAGGAATTTAACGTACGATCTTTTACTGCCAGGTGATCTTTTTCCGTACAAATTACTCCATTAAACTCCTAACGTCTTTACGATCACTTTAAGGACCAGATAGAATGTTAATCGTTCTTATTCAGTGTGAATGGTGCGTGTTGATTGAATTGCATCCTGTGCATATTCCGCCCAATATATTATTTAACTAGTAACATGTCGATAGTATACCTTTCATTCAGCCTGAAATTACTTGGAAACGAAAAATGGCGCATTAGCATTCACGGTGTGGCTCTAGTTGTTTTATAAACAGTAACTGAACGTAATGCAAAAAAGATATTCTTTTATTGAAACTGCCAGTGTTCAAATTTTTATAAATTTTCACAAAGAAGGTGCCTCTGTGTTCTACAGTAATGCAGTGCTAACAAAGATTCAATCTCGGGATTAGAAAGTAAGACTCACGATGGTATGCAAACGATATACATAGTAGCGTATGGCGCTAACCGCTTTCACCACGATAACGAGTCCACACTGTCCTGAGTTTCTCATACTAAATCTCGTAAGTAGCTATTGAACACGCATTAGGGTGAAATTACATTAGGGTGCGCGAAATTTGAATTAGTACAAAAATTGTCAAAGTTTCATTTAGAATAAGATGTGTATGTAAGGTGCAAATTAAGATTTAGTAACACCGTCATGCTCAGTCTCTCGTAAGTATATCAGGATGTAAGGACTTAGGCGTGTACTATCAGAAGGTTAGCATTAATTCGTACGGTATACGTGCCAAACTTCAAATCCAAAACCGTTTCCAAACATTTTACTTGTAGTTCCCCATTGAATCGGTCATTGCTTTGGCCACACGAGAGCGTGATATCGCGTCCAATATAAGCTAAATTAATATTGCTATATTTTTCCATATTCCTCTTTCCATTTCCAATTATTGGGTCAATTAATCTGTGCTAGATTAGGCGATGAATATCAAATGACGATGCGTGGAATGTCGGAATGAAATAATCCCACGGATTAATTAGTTCCCGATACCTCGTACGCCGCTTTGAGGAGTTTCGTCGAAATTTCAGCGAGAAATATTCGACCCGCTATCCTTCCGGAACGATTTTATGGCCGAAGGCAAAGTGTTAAAATATGCACTCGGTCGAGGAAACTCGTTCCGCGTTCTAATTCCAATTCCACCGCGCCTCCTTTCCTGGATAAATGCCAGCATACGCGCAATGGAAGTAAGTAACTCGCGTTTCCGTCTGTCGTGACGACACTGTACAATATTAGCGACGCCATTCTGCAGTATTTCATCCTTCTCCTGGAAAACGTGCGCGTGAAAGAAGATACACAGCTTCGCGCATTTGATTCGCATTTTGCGCTCACTCTAGATGGAAGAACAAGAAAACGAACTGATGACTCAACGGGCAGGAGTATCAGAACTGGCTACAGATTCGGTATCGGGGAGCGTTCGGTATGATCTTCCTTGCGTTAAATATACCACCGGATATATCCCCCTTGATATCTTTGGAAGTTTTTTGCAGTCAGTTCCGTCCTATTCAACTGCGTTATTTGTTATGGGAAGGTATGGTTCTACACATGGCGTGGATGCATTGCTGGATCCTGGTAATATTGCAATATGCATTAAAGCATTATGCAATTCGATATCATAATTAATTTTGGCTGGTGGACTGAATTTGCTATTTGAGATGTTATTTTAGGGTATTTCAGTCATTCGAGGTAAAGAACCTCGAACATTGATTAACTAGATAGTTTAATATGGTTTGGTCGGCGACATGAGCTAATGCGCATTGCCGTAGCGTTTACTAATGCCTATTATATTTATTTATTGATTTATCTATACACGAAGAGCCGATATGAAGTGATACCAGAAAACTATTACAGTGAGGCACAAAGTTAACGGTAACAAAGGAAGATAAACGTAAAACAAGGAAATAAATGTAAAAATAAAGATACACGAATATACAAAGGGACGAGATGTGCACAAGTATAAGAAAAAGAGAATTTTCTACAGAGAAGTGCGATATAATAGCTGTTATATGGAGTGAAGAGTTTGGCTGTATAGATATAAAGTAGAACCGTTACTGTTAACGCTAGTAATGCTTATATTAATATCTGAGTGGTCTGCAAAAACAAATTTATGTTTTTGTGAGTGATGAATGTGGTATCGTCTTGAATAAAATGTTGGAACTTCGATTGAGGATTTTTTTATTATATCAGGAAAATTTACAAGGCTATTGAGTACTTTATATGGAAAAGGAGTACCAGAGGTTTCCCTGGTTCCTTCTAACGTTGTTAAAATGTGCGATGTGAGTATGAATTCCTTGGTATGACACGAAACTAGCTATGGCAGCCCAATAAGCCGTGAAGCTAAACGCAGCAACAGGTATCGTACTATTCCTAAAGAGCTTGTATGCAATTTAAAGTAAGATGCCCAGATTCTTAGAATACTTCGTTAGATAATTTGGAATACCCTTAATTCTCTTGCTTTGATTTATGATGTTAATTAAATTGAATTGACCTGTGTAATCTCATTCAATGCATTCTTATACTTAATTATGTAGTCTTATTGTATACCTTCCATTCTTTCAAACTCTGTTATACTCTCGTTTGGAACATCAATTTTCTTTTCTTGGGAATTATAGGTTATTAACTATGTTTTTCAACTTTCGGTGAGAATTTATAATGATTACATGATTTTAAGGAGTTATACGTTTTCAGGGAGATATTGGAAACGTTAGGATACATATCTCATCAGAAGCAAGCTTAGAATTTGATAGCATTCCAACGTTATCTTATATTTACATCTCACTACAATATATAAACTTTATAATGCTACTATCCGTATTATGTCACTATAATAGAGTTTAAACTCGATTGATTTCTGCTCGCATCATACATAAACGATGTACATAGTTACAGAAATACTTGCAAACTTGGTAAAAGTAAATTTCCAAGGTGTCCATAGGATTCAAATTTTAATTCTGGCCCATTTCATGATGAAAGTTCATTTATTATTCTCAGTATATAAGCGAAGTTATGATTATTCCTCCATCAGTTACTTTCCGCTAGCATTAATGTGAACGAAAAGAGATTTTCAAATTTAGTGTACGTTTCTCTATACGAATTTCAGAGAGAATTGGCAATTACGTATTATGAGATTGTTAGCAGATACCTCATTCAGTTAAATTCGTATCATGGTTAATTCGAGTTTATCTGGTTTGCTTCATATTACCACAATTTAATAGTATCTCCAGGAATTTTATTAAAATTATGGAATATATACGAAGAAAGGTAAGCCTATGCAAGTTGAAAATATGAATGGCTCGCGAAAGAACGTATCGAATGCATTTCCCCCACTTGTATATATATGGCGAGTGTGCAGATATTCCGTATTAGAGGAAGTTGCGTGCATTCTCTGCAAAAAAATCTTCTGGAGTTACCCAGCAGAAACTCGACTTGCACGATGTGTAATTGAAGCATTAATTGGAATGCTTGGTAATGAAATATGTGTGGCCCAAGGCGTGAACAGTGTCATTGAACGGAATTGAAGCGAAAATTATTTACTGTGTTTAAACAAATATTACTAGAAGACTAATAATAGTAATAGTTAAAAATTTTGTAGGTAGCGATTGAAACAATAAATGAAGGTGAAGTGTGTTCCTTCTGGAGCTGGTATAAGCACGTCAAAAATGTAATGGAATACAGTTGAGGAAGATAATATATGATTTCGTTTTTACGTGTACAATCTTGGAATGGACTAGAACTATTTCCGAAAATTAGTCGTAATACACGTAGCAGTTTGAAGTATGGTGCAGTTAATTGAGAGATGGCTTAAACGATGAGGACTATTCTTAAGTTATGGAACCCGAATTTGTAATGCCTACTTCCGAACGAAGCAATATAGAAACATTAGCAATGGTAAAGGTTATTCGTTTGCGAAAAGTACAAATCGATTAATGGCTGTCGCATATGAAACAATTTGGGCGATGGAAAATCAGCGAGTAAAGTTCACAAATTTAAACTTAAAACAAGCCAAAACACAATTCGAAAAAGGTGATCTCATGTTCCTCGCAATATTAAATGCTTGTTTATTTTAGGTGAGAACTACATGATAATAACTAAAATAGAAGTAACTTCAGGTGCAATATGGAAACGAAGTGCTCGTGACTTTCTGCCTTCATTTCAAGATAAATGGCAACAACTGGATCGCATAAGTGCATACAAGAAAATCTTCGAATAGTTACGAGTACATCGCGAAAATATTGCTAAGCGCAAGTGGTTAATAACCATCTACGTGAATCTCAAGGCAACAGCGTGCCGAGAGGACCATCATTGGAGAGCCAAGAGCGAGAATCGTGACACGAGAGAGGCGCGATCGCGCGCGAGCGGGACCAAGCTCCTTCCCTCGCCGCTATGTCCCTCACAAACGCTTTGGTCTGGTCGGGAGCTGTGCATTCAAAACGGGACGCGTCATCACGGCCCATACATGTGGCTTCGGCGCTGGAAAAGCAGATGCAAGTGTCTCGCGACCTTGTTATAACATGGTTATAATATGTCCTTTATTGGGTCGCCCTTATGCTGCAGGTTCTCTTATTTATGGAGTAAATGTCCTTTATTGGATCGCTATTGCGCTATACATTCTTCTATCTAATGAGTACGGTACAGCCAATATGGCAGGCTATACCTACGAGTAAAGACTGACAGGGGAGACAAATGAAGTCAAACTGCGCTTACATTGCATGAAGTTTCTGATATTACTAAGATAAAGCTATACGGCGCAGATCTGAAGAAGTAGTTAAGCTTTGCAGAAAAAAAATCGAAAGCTATCCTAACATTCGTTGAACCTTTTTTCTGTACATATATAAAGCAGTAGATAATCTTCGCCCTAAAATCGCAAGTTTTCTAAAAATTTGCTGGAACCGCGATCAAACAGCACTGCAATTGCTAGAAATGTTTGACATTACTAGAATAGTGTTACTATGTGCAGCTTCGTAGCAGTAAAATGACTTAACTGCAAAAAGCCCATTATTCTAAATGTTCGCTGAAACTCTATTGAAACTGCTCTGAAAATGCATCAAAGATGTGTTGTTCAGTAAATAACGCTGTTCTGTTCAGTTTCGCACAGCCCTGGAGCAGCGGCAGGACGACATCGCACAAAAATCGACAATTCTCTAGAAAATAGCTGAAGCTGCCTTCAAACTGCGCAGAAAAAGTATGAATTTTGTGTTATTCGGTGAATAACGTTATTTACTCGGAGATTGATGATGAACGTAGATGAGCAGGGAATAAGTTACGACAGTGGCTGTATAACTATGTTGATGGCTGTAATCCGTAGCGTATTCTCAATAGTTTATATCTCCAGCTTCAATTCATACATCTTTTGAGCATTCTGGAATCTCTACAGAATTAAAGTCGTCAGTGAATAGATTATTCCAACGGTTATAATTTTGTATTGGTGACTGTACTTAGTACCGCATAGTCAACTGTAAAGCACTCCAGACAAAATTGATCTATGCATTGACTATTATAGGGTAGCACTGGAATTTAAATCATCATTTTATGGATCAATCCGTCGGACACATTTCTGTGCGGATGGCTATACTCAGTAGTGTATTAACATTTGTCAACGTCCCTAGCGACAATTGCTCTATTCATTGGATATTCTGGATTTTCTGAGCAACTTAGCAAATCACGGAATTAATTAATTCACTTGCTGTAGTACTGTGTAGATTGCTATCCTCTGTAATGTATTGCCATTTGCCAGTATCACTAGCGGTAATTTATCTGTCCATTCATCTTTCTATAATTGCTATACAGATACGATGACCAGGGAATAGACTGATCCAATGACCATAGTACCATGTTGATGGTTGTAATAGGAATGCTATCACCGCTGGTTAATTTCCCCTGCTATAATTGAATTATCCAGTGACCATTCAAGAATTGCTAAAGAACTCAAATGATCAGCGAATTGAATAGTCCAATGGGAATAGCACTGTGTAGATAGCTGCACTCAGTAATGCATTGCGAAATTATCTATATCCGCAGTGATAATTGATCTATCCACTCATCACTCTAGAATTGCTGTAGAACTTAAGTCATAAGTGCATAAATTTTTCCAACGGATATGGTCATGTGTTGGTGTCTGTTCCGTGTACCGAACTGCCAAGTCGAAATGTCTCTAGCGATAATTGCTCTTTGAATTGATAATTCCCGAATTGCTATAGAGTTTACATTATCTATGCAGATTTTTTCAATGGCTAGAGTACAGTGGTGGTGGCTGTACTCAGCACTGCTTCGACAATTGTAGATGTATCTAACTATAACTGATCAATCCATTGATCCGTCTAGAATTGCAATATAACACATATAAACGGACAGTAGGTTAATACAACATATTGACATACGTAAATGTCTCCAACGACAATTGAACTATCCTTTGGAATTTCTACAGCTGCTGAAGGATATATGTGATCAGCGAACACATGAATTCAATGATTATGTTATTGTGTAGTTGTCTACACCGAGTGCTGTACTGGCATATGCGAACGTCTCAACTGACATTTGATCCATCCATTGACCGTCCCAAAATTGCAATGGAGTGTAAATATTCAGAGGACAGAAAACTCCCACAACAACACCGATCTCTTGGAGGATGTACTAAGGAATGTACTGCCATTTGAATATATCCTTAGACATAACACGCCTATACGTTCATTATTCTAGAATTGCTGTAGAATTCAAGTCATCAGTGAACAGGGTACAGCAGTGTCCACCGTTCGCTGTAGATGGCGAAGCTAACAACTGTTTTGACATATGTCAATACCTCCAGAGACTATTGCTCTATCGAGTGAATACTCAACAATTGCTCACAAACTTGGACCATCAGCGCTTAGATTACTTCAATTACTACTGCATTGTGTAGACAGCCACGCTAACTAATGTGTTGTCATTTGTCAATAGCACTACCGACACTTGATCAAGGCTCTGGCAAATCTAGACTTGCTGTAGAGTTTAAATCACCAGTGAACAGATTGATCCAACGGATAAAATACTCTGTTGGCCGTTGTACTAAGCCCCGGAAAATGCTAATTGTTAATAGCTCCAGCCATAACTGATCTATAAGTTGTTTACTCTAGAATACCTGAGGAATTTATATAAACATTTATCAGGTTAATCCAACGGATACAGTAATGTGATGCTGGCTATACTCAGGAATGTCTTGTCAATTGTCGATTCATCGCGCGACAATTGTCCTCTCCTTTATCAATTTAGCATTGCTGTGGAAATTATGTCTTCCGTGAACACAGTACTCCAACGGCTGCAGTGCTCTGTTGGTGGATTTACTATGTACTGTGTTGACAACAGTAAATATTTCTATCCGTAGCCGAAATCAACTTCGTACATTCCAGATTTGCCGGGGAATTTACATCATCCGTGAGCAAATTAATCCAATGGCTGCAGTTACCACCTGATGGTTATACTCAGTCCTGTATAGACATATGTCAATGTCTCTAGCTTCAATTGCTCTATCCATTGATCATTCTACAAGTGCTGAAGGACTTAGCTGATCAGCGAACCGACGAATCCATGGGCGTTAGTTGTGTGTACATGGACGCCATCAGTGCTGTATCGCGATACATCGATATGATATCTATCCGCTGATCGATCTCGAATTTCCACGAACTCTTTAATCATCAGTGTAGAGAACAATACAAATGCGACTTCGCTCTGTTGGTGGATAAAAGAAGTACCTTTCTTTCGCCTGTAAATATCTCTAGCCGTGACCGTACTATAAACTGATTACAGCAGAACTGCCGTGGAATATATACCATCAGCGAACATATCGATCCAACGGATACGTCACTCTGATGGTGGTCATTCTCAGTACTTTGCTTTCAATCGTTAACGTCTCGAGCGATAATGGATCTGTGCCTTTCCTCTTAGAATTGCTATAGAAATTATAAGATCCGTGAACAGGTTACTGCAACGGCTGCAGTGGTCTGTTGGCGGATTTATTTTGTAGCGTAACGTCAATTGTTAACATCTTCAGCAACAATTGATATATCTATTGATTACTCTCGAATTGCTATGGAATACAAGTCAGTAGTGGACAGATTAATCCAAATGATACAGTGGGCTGTTGAAGGATGTGGGAAGTACAGTACTGTCAATTGTAAATATGTCTAGCCAGAACCGAAATATGCATTGATAATTTTGGAATATCTGTGGAATTATATCGTCGATGGTAAAAGTAAACCAACGGCAACAGTCCTATGACTATGTCTGTGCTCAATACTGTGTTTCAATTGATAACACATTGTGCGCTAGCGTACCTGTCTATTGCCATTCTGGAATTGTTATACTATTTACATCTCCATAGAACAGAGCAAACCAAACGCTAGAGTGCTCCGTTTGTGGAAGTACAAAGTACCGCCCTGTCAATTGTAAATATCTCTAGCCATAATTGCTCAATGCATTGGCTACTCCAGTACTGCTGTAGAATTCAAATCATCAGTGAAAAAATTAATCCAACGGACGCCGCATTGTGTAGACGGCTGTGAGGGGTACTGCTCTGTGAGTCATTAATGTCACGAGCTATGGTGGATCTGCCCTTTGTCATTGTATGAGTGCTATGTATTTCAAGTCATCATTGAACAGATTAACCACACGGCTACAGGGCAGTATTGGTGGATGTACTGATTACCGTACCGCCAATTGTAAATATCTCTAGCCACAACTGATCTATGCATTGACAATTCTAGAATTCCTGTTGAAATGAAGTCATCAGTGAACAGGTTAGTGCAGCGACCACAGTGCTGGAATGATGACTGTACTCAGTTCGGTCTTGTTAACCGTTTTTATCGCGATCAATGATGGATCTGTCCTTTGTCTCTCTGGAATTACAATGGAACTTAGATCATCAGTGTACAGCATAAATCCACTGCTACGGTGCACCGTAGGTTGACGTACTAAGCATCGTACTGATAATTGTATTTGTTTCTAGCCGGAAATGGATTATATATTGATTAAGCTAGAATTGCTGTGGAATCTAAATCATTATTGGAGAAATTAATCCAACGGCTACAGTACCTTTGCGATGGCTCTAATGATTATAGTCGCAAATTGTTAATACCTCCAACGATAGTAGATCTGTCCTTCGCAATTTAATTATTGATATAGTACCTAAATCGATCAGCGAACAGATTAACCCAACGGACGCAGCACCCTGTTGGTGGATGTACCGTGCACCATACTGCCAATTGTAAGTATCTCTAGCTTTAACTGATCCGTGCATTGGTTGCTCAAGAATTGCTGCGGAATTTTAACCGCCGTTGGACAAACAAGCTGCACGGATACTGTATAGTGATGATGGCTCTACTCAGTACTGCATTGTCGTGAGTCATTGTCTCCAGCGCAAATGGCTCTATCCGTTGATCATTCCACATTTGCTAAAGAACATAGATGAACTGCGGACAGATAAGTCCGTTAGCGATAGTGTTGTGTAGATCGCTGAACTCAGTATTCTGCTGTTATTTGCCAATGGCAGTACAAATATTTGATATACCCATTGGTCATTCTACATTTGCTATAGGGATTAAGTCATTAGTGAGCAGACTGTACCAACTGCTACAGCGAATTGTTGGTGGATGTATTAAGCACTGTGCGGCAAATTGTATATATCTCTAGCAATAAGGGGTCTATATATTGATTATTCTGTAATTGCTGTGGAATAAAACCATCAGTGAACAAATTAGTTCAATGGCTACGGAACTGTGACGTTGGCTTTACTCAGTACTATGCTGCCAGTCGCAAACATTTCGAGGGATATTGGAACTGTCCTTCTCCATTCTAGAAATGCTGTAGGATATAAATCATCAGTGAACAGGTTAATCCTACAGCAAAATCGCTCTCTCAATTTATTTACTGTGTACCGTACTGGCAAGTGATTCTGGCTAGAGATAAACAAAATACAAGTTGATTATTCTAGAATTTCTTGAGAACTTAGTTCACCAATGAACAAATTATACCAGAAGCTACAGTACTGCAATGACGGCTGTACTCAGTATTGCGCTGTCGATTGTCTATGTGTCTTGCGATGATGGATCTGCCACTTGTCATTCTGTGGTTGCCATAAAATCTAAAACAACATTGACCAAATTGTTCCAAAGGCTACTGCGCTCTGCTAGTTTATGTACCATCTACCCTAATTGAATATATCCGTAGCCATAACTGACCTAAACATTGATTCCGCTAGAATTGCTGCTGAATTCATGTTGGCAATGAACTAGCTAATCCAGCGGCGAAAGTACCGTAATGATTGCTGCACATTGTACTGTATTGCCAATTGTTTATATTTCAGGCGGTAGTGGGTCTGTCTTTTTCCTTTCTAGAGTTGCCACAGTATATTAATCCAACGGATACACTGCTATGCTGGTTGATGCGGTAAGAAACGTATTGTCAATTTTACATTTTTCTAGACGCAACCAAGCTGTACATTTATTGTTTTAAAATTGCTTTGGAGCTCGCATCATCAGGAAACAAAGTGATTCAACGTCTACAGGACTGTGACGCTGTAAACTGCAAAGAAATTATGGGTTAATCTGTGTATGGTACAAGTATGGCTAGGGATATATACAATTGACAGTACGGTGCATAGTACATCCACCAACAGAGTAGCTTTCCCGTTGGATTAATCTGTTCGCTGATGATTTAGGTTTTATAGCATTTCTATAATGAAAAAGGAAGATACATTGTCCTTCGGGACATTAACAATTGACAGCACAGTACTGAGTTCAGCCGTCACCGCTGTAATGCAGCCGTTGCCATACTTTGTTCAGTGATGGTTTAAGTTCCAAAGTAATTCTGGTGTAACATATGTATAGTATGGTTATGGCCAGTGACGCTTACAATTGACAGTTCGGTACATAATACAAGCACCAGCAGTTCAGTGTAGCAGTTGGATTAGTCTGTTCACGGGGGATGCATATCCTGCAGCAGTTCTGGAATAAAATATGAGGATACATTATCCCCCGTAATATAAACAATTGACAACACCCTTTGGAATACTCTGTTCACTGATGAAGTAAATACGAAAGTCGTTCCAGAATAACCTATGTACTGTGCGATTATGTCTAGTGACACTTAATATTGACGGTACGTAGTTCAGTACATCTTCCAACAGATGACTGCTGCCGTTGTACTAATCTGTTCACTGATAGCGTATATCCCACAGCAATATAGGATAAAAAATGCAGATCCATTATCCCTCGAGAAATTATAAAATGACGAAACAGAGCTGTGTACAGTCATCATCAGGGTATTGTAGCACTTGAATAACATTGTCCACTGATGATGAAGATTACAAAGCAGTTCCGGAGTAACCATTGCATTTTACTATTGCCACTTGAAAAATTTGCAATTGACAGTAACATACTTACTGTACCCACCAATATAGTACAGTAACCATTGGACTATTCTGCTCAGTGTGTATTACAACTCTTTAAAAATTGTAGAATGACGAAATACAAATCCACTGACCCGCGAGATATTAGCAATTTACAAGACCGTACTGATGACGCCCACTATCACGTCAATGTTGACGCTGGACTACTATGTTCACTGATGATGTAAATTCGAAATTGATTCTAGTACAAACAATTTATTGTGCGGCTGCAGTTAATGACTTTTACAATTGACAGTACGGCATTTATTTCGTCCACCAACAAATCACTGTTACCGTTGGATCGACATGTTCTCTGATTATGCTTATATCAATGCAATTCTAGCACGGTGATTGCAAATCCATTATCCCTAGAGATATTAGCATATGATAACAAAGTACTGAGAATAGCGATCGTCACACTATTCTTTCCGTCGAAAAACTTTGTTCGCTGATAACGAAGGTGACAAAGCAATTACGGACAATCATTGTATATTGCGATTAAAGCTAGAGATATTTACAACTGACAGTTGGTTACTCCGCACACCTAAAAATAGGCCGCAGTTTCCGTTGGATTCTTCTGTTGAATGATGATTCATGTACTATAACAATTCCAGAGTGACTAAGTACTCCTCCATTGTTCCTTTAGGTGTTAACTGTAGACAACACAGTACCGGGCACCGCCATCATCGCATTATTGTAACAGGTGAACAACTTCGTTAACTGATAACGTCAGTTCAGGTTATGGCTGGAGATATATACGACTGACAGAACGGTACTCCGTAACTCTTCCAATAGCGCACTATTGCCGTTGTATTAAACTGCTCAACCATGATTTAGATTTTACAACAAATCCCGAATGACAAAATGCAGATACACTGGCCCCCGAGATATTGATAATTGGCGACACTCTCCTGAGAGAAGCCATCTTCACAGTCATATAGACGTTGGAATATCTTGTTCATTGATGACATATATACGAATGTGACCATAGCAGAGCATATGTATGGTGCGCTTATAGCAAGTGACATTTACTAATCACAGCTCGGCATTTAGTACACCTTCCAAGACAGCACAATTGGCTTTCGATTAGTCTGCTCACTGATGATGTATATTCCACAGCAATTCTATAACGAGAAATGCAGATCCAATATCGCCCGATATGTAAACTGTTGGCAACACTGTACTGAGTACAGTCGTAACCACAATATTGTAGCGGTTGGGCAACCATTCTCACTGATAATGACATTTCCAAAGCAAGCGTATAATAATAAATGTATACTACGGTTATGTGAGTTTATATTATAATTCACAGTAAGTTAATTAAAACATCCACCAACAGAGCTCAGTTGCCGCCGTATCAAATACGTCGCTGAATGTGTGCACCTATATCAATTCTAGAAACAGGAATGCAGCTCCATTATCCCTCGATATGCTAACAGTTGACGACACAGAACTGAGTAAGCCGTTGAATTAACTTTTCACTGATGATGTAAATTCCGAAGCAATTCTGGAATACTCGAAGCATACTGCTATGATGTGTAGAGACCCTTACAAGTGACGGTACGTTACTTCTTACATCTACCAATAGAGCATTGCCACGTGTTGATTAAACTGCTCAATGACGATTTATGTCCTATAACAGTTCTAGAATAACGGAATACAGATCCACTGACCCTAGAGACAATAAGAATTGACAACAGAGTGCTGAGTACAGCCACCATCACAGTAATGTGGCCGCTAGACTCCTTTGTTCATTCGTAATGTAAATTCCAACGGTATTTTAGAATAACCTATGTTCTGTTCGGTTATATCTAGTGACACTTACAATTGACAGTAAGGCATTTTGTCGATCTTCCGTCAAATCATATTTGCCGTTGCATTAATCTGCTGAATGATGAAGTACATTCTACAGATATTCAAGAATGAAAAACGCAGGTCCATTATCCCTCGAGATATTAACAAATGTCAACACAGTACTGAGTACAGCAATAACCACAGTGTTGTATCGGTTCTATAACTCAGTTGACAGATGGTGTGAGTTTCAGTGCAATTCTAGTGCAATCAATGTATGTGACGGACGTCTTGAGGTGTTTCCAGTTGCTAGTTTTGTACTTATTACTTCTTCCGATATAGCAGAGTAGCCGTGGGATTATTCTGTTTAGTGATGATGTGTAGAGACCCTTACAAGTGACGGTACGTTACTTCTTACATCTACCAATAGAGCATTGCCACGTGTTGATTAAACTGCTCAATGACGATTTATGTCCTATAACAGTTCTAGAATAACGGAATACAGATCCACTGACCCTAGAGACAATAAGAATTGACAACAGAGTGCTGAGTACAGCCACCATCACAGTAATGTGGCCGCTAGACTCCTTTGCTCATTCGTAATGTAAATTCCAACGTTATTTTAGAATAACCAATGTCTTGTTCGGTTATATCTAGTGACACTTACAATTGACAGTAAGGCATTTTGTCGATTTTCCGTCAAATCATATTTGCCGTTGCATTAATCTGCTGATTGATGAAGTACATTCTACAGATATTCAAGAATGAAAAACGCAGGTCCATTATCCCTCGAGATATTAACAAATGTCAACACAGTACTGAGTACAGCAATAACCACAGTGTTGTATCGGTTCTATAACTCAGTTGACAGATGGTGTGAGTTTCAGTGCAATTCTAGTGCAATCAATGTATGTGACGGATGTCTTGAGGTGTTTCCAGTTGCTAGTTTTGTACTTATTACTTCTTCCGATATAGCAGAGTAGCCGTGGGATTATTCTGTTTAGTGGTGATTTAAATTCTGTAAAAATTCCATAATGACAAAGTGCAGATCCTCTGACATTAGTGACATTAGCGTTTTGCTACAACGCACTGGGTATACACACCATCACAGTAATGTTGCCGCTGGGGTAATTTGTTCACTGAGAATGTAAATCCGAGTGTGATTCTCGAATAACCTCTGTATACTACGGTTACGACCAGTGATATTTACAATTCACAGTACGGTAATTAGTGCATCTACCTACAGAGCACTATTGCCGTTGGATTAAACATTTCACTGTTGCTTTATGTTCCACGGAAGTTGTAGAATGTAAGGTGAAGTTTCATTATCCGCCTCGTAATTTGTAATTGAAGACGCAGTAGTGATAACAGCCATCATCTAAGAAATGCACCCGTTGGACAGCATTCGTCACTGATATCGTAAATCCTAATGCTGTTTTTGAATAACCATTGTATATGACGATTACGGCTTGAGATATTTCCAATTGAGAGTACGTGTCATGTTACATCCACGAATACAGCACTCTATCTGCCGATTAATGGCGTTCTATAATGATTTAAGCTCCACAACGCACCTAGAGTGGCAAAACAGAGTTCCACTCTCACTCGAGGTATTGACAAGTGGCACCACAGTACTAAGTACAGCCATCATCGTAGTAATGTGGACGAAGGACAACTTTGTTCAATGATGATGCCAGATTCAAAGCTATTCTAGGATAATCAGTACATAGGACGGTTGCTGCATGTGTCATCTACATTTGACAGTACGGTGCGTGATACATGCATCAATATTGCACTGTGTCTGTTGCATTCAACTGATGAATTGTGATTTAAATTCTTTAACGCATTTAGAGGGGCAAAATACTTGTCTACTATTCCTTGAGATATTTACAATTTACAACGCAGTGTTGAGTACTGCCATCATCATAGTGCTGTAAACGCTGGATCTCTTGCACACTGATGATGGAGAATCCAAAGTAATTCTAGAATAACCTATGTATAGATAGTCTATGTCTTGAGATAGTTCCAATTGGCGGTGCGGTTAATATTACATACACAAATGTAGCTCTGTAGTCGTTGGACTAAACTGTTCCCTGGTGATTTAATTTCAATAGCAATTCTAGTATGACAAAATACAGTTCCACCATACCTCCACGCATTAACGATTGACAACACACTATTGAGTACAGCCATCATCACTGACATTTAAACGTTGCACTACATTGTTCAATGATGATATATGTCCCAAAATACTTCTGGAATAACATACATGTTCTACACCTATGATTTGTGACATTTACCGTTCACCGTACGGCACTTAGGACATCTACCAACAGAGCACAGTTGTCGTTGGAATAAACAGTTCACAGACGTTGCATGTTCTACTGAAATTGTAGATTGGAAGATGAAGGTTCATTATCCCCTAGAAATTATCTATTGACGACACAACTCTGAACACAGCCATAAGCAAAGGAATGCAGCCGTTAGGCTGCTTCTTCACTGATCATGTAATTTCCAACGATATTCAGGAATAAACACTGCATAATATCATTATGTCTCGAGATATTCGAAGCTGACAGAACGATACACGTTACTTCAACGGATAGAGCACGGTAGCCGTTGGATTATTGTGTTCTATGATAATTTAAATTCTATAACACTTCTAGAATGACAAAATACAGGCCCACTGGCCCTCGAGATATTAACAATTGGCAGAACATTACTGATAGCACCCATCATCACATTGATGTAGACGATGCACTTGGTTGTCCACAGATGACGGAAATTCTAAAGTAACTCCAGAATAAACAATGTATAGCACGGCCATGGTTTGTGCTGTATACATTTGACCGTACCGTGATTACTATATATTCTAGCAGAGCAGTATAGCCGTTGGATTTATATGTTCACTGATGGAGTCCATACTACGGCAATTCAACATTACGAAACGCCGATCCATTATCCCTCGAAGTATTAACAAGTGACAACGCAGTACAGAGTACAGCCACCGTTACAGTATTGTTGCCGCCGAATAACTTTGTTCACTGATGATTTATATACCAAAGCAGTTCCAGGGTAATCAACATATATTACGGTTTGCCCGAGATACTTCCTATTGATGGTACGGCACATATTACGCCCACCATTACAGCAAAGCAGCCGTTCGATTATTATCTTCTATGATGACTTAAATTCTGTAACTATCCTAGAAGGACAATACACAGATCGATTAACCCGGAGATATTAGCAATTTGAGAAACAGCACTGAGTACCCGCACCCTCACTGTGATGTAGCAGCTAGACTAAAATGTTCACTGATAAAGTACTTTCGAATGTGATTCTAGAATAACCTGCGTATAATGCGTTCTTGTCTTGTGTTATTTACAATTGATGGTACGGATTTAGTACATCTTCCAACTGATCACTGTTGCCGTAGTTTTGATATGTTCACTGACGATATATAACGCATAGGAATTCCAGAACGAGGAACAGAGGTCCATTACCCTTCGAGATATTAACAACTGACAACAGATTACTGAGTAACGCAATTATCACAGTATTGTAGCAGTTCAATAACATCCTACAATGATACAGTAGATTCGAGTGCATATCTAGAATGAACAACGTATATTACGGCTGTGTCTCGATATATTTCCAGTTGACAGTACTTAACATGATGCATCCACTAATATAGCGCCGTATCCGTTTGTTTATTGCGTTCTATGACGATTTAGACACCACAACATACCTAGAATGGCAAAGTACGTTTCCACTGTCACACGAGATAATAACAATTGTCACCACAGTATTAAGTACAGCGATCATCGCAGTATTCTAGAAGATGGATTCCTTTGCTCACTTTTGATGCAAATTTCAAAGTATTCTAGCGTAACATGTGTATAGTGCGGATGTGGCTAGTGTTATTTACAATTGACAGCACGGCATTCATTATATATTCCAACAGGCCACTGTTGCCGTTGGGTACATTTGTCCACTGATGACGTATATACCGTAGCAATTCTGGAACGAGGAATACAGATCGATTATTCCTCGAAACATTAACAAGTGACAACACAGTACTGTGTATACCCATCATCACAGTATTGTAGCGGTTGAATAACTTTGTCCACTGATGACGGAAATTAGAAGGTATTTCTATAACAACAATTGTGTGGTACTGTTATGACTCGTTGTATTTACAACTGACAATACGGTGATTAGCACATCCTCCAACAGAGCACAATTTCCGCTGGATTAATCTGTTCGCTCATGATGTACATTCCACAGCAATTCTAGAACGATGTGTGCAAATCCATGTCGCACGATACATTAACAAATGACAAAACAGTACTAATAATAGCTATCACCACAGCATTGTACCCGTTGAATGACTTTGTTCACTGACGACGTGAATTCCAGGGCAACTCCGGTATAAGCATTGTATATTATGATTATGACCTGAAATGTTTCCAATTGACTGTACGGCACTTATTACATCTACGAATATAGCACCGTCGTCGATGGATTAACATGTTCAATGATGATCTCACCCTACATCAATTCCAGAATGACAAAATAGATATTCATTGACCCTCAAGATATTAGCAAATGAGAACACAGTACTGAGTACAGCCAATATCACATTATTGTAGCCGGTCAATGACTATGTTCACTGATGGTGTAAATTCCAATGCATTTATAGAATAATCAGCGTATACTGCGGTTATGGCATAAGATATTTCAAATTGTCAGTACGGTACTTATTACTTCGTCAAATATATCACTCCAGCCGTTGGATTATACTGTTCAAAGACGATTTGAGTTCTATAACAATTCTAGAATGACAAAATGCAGATCCCCTGTACCTTCAGATGTTAGAAATTTACAAAACGCTACTGATCACACCCACCATCACTGTAGTGTTTACGCTGGTATACTTTGCTCACTGATAACGTAAATTCAAAAGTGACTCTAGGTTAACACATGTGTATTGCATGTATGGCAGGCGATATATACAGTTGACTGTACGGTATTTAATACATCTTCCAGCAGATCACAGTTGCATTTGGATTAAACAGTTCAATGATGATTTAAATACAATAACACTTCTACAATGGCAAGACACAGATCCACTGACCCTCGAGACATTACCAGTTGACAACGCAGTACGGAGTTCAGCCACCACCACAGTAATGCAGAAGTTGAGCTGCTTTGTTCATTGCTGTTGTAAATTCGAATAGGATTATGTTATAACAAATGTTGATAGCGGTCATCACTTAGTACATCTTCCAACAGATAACTGTGCCAGATGGATTAGTCTGCTCACTGATGATATATATTCCACAGAAGTACCTGAAGGTGAAAAGCTGGTTAGGTTAGGTTAGGTGATACTAACAAGTGACAACACAGTAGATATCATTTCAGTATTGCGGCCGTGCCACAACTTTTTTCACTGATGAGGAAAGTTCCATATCAATTCCGTCTTAATCCTTGTATACTACTGTTATGGCATGAAGCATTTCTAATTGACCTAACGGTACTTATTGCATACACAGATATAGCACTGTAGCCGCTGGATTAAACTGTTCAATGGTGGTACAAATACTATATTAAACATAGAATAGCAATGTACAGATCCACCGGCCTTTGAGACATTAACATTTGACAGAACGGTATTGAGTACAGCCATCATCACGGTAATGTATCCGTTGGACTGTTTTTCCCACGGATGAGGTGAAATCTATAGTAATTCTGGAATAATCAATTTATAGTACGGCTATGGCAAGAGATATTTCGAACTGACAACACGCTACGTATAACATCCGCCAGCAGCGCCCAGCAGCCCCTGTATTAATCTGTTCAATGATGATATAGGTTCTATAACATTTCAGTAACAGCAAAATGCTGGTCCACACTCGATCAGGACATTAACAGTTAATAGCAATCTACTGAGTACAGCCGTCATCATATTAACGTAGACGTTGGACTACATTGTTCAGTGACGGTGTGTATTCCAAAGAAGTTCAGGAATATCCGGCGTATATTACGGTTATGGCTCGAAACATTTGAAATTTACCGTACGGTGCTTATTACATTCACTAATATATTCCTATATCGGATGCACCAACAAGTTCAATAATGACTAAAATACTATAACATTCCTAGAATGGCAAGATACTGATACACTGTAACTCGAGATAAAAGCAATTGAAGGCACAGTATTTATTACAGCTATCAAACAAGGTTTCCGGCGGCAGAGCAATATTTCTCACTGGTAACGACAGTTGCGGAACAATTCTAAAATGATAAATGTATACAACGGTTACGGCTAGAGACATTTCCAACTGACAACACGGCACTTAGTACATCCAACAGCAGGGCAACTCAGACTCCGTGTCAATCAGTTCCCTGATGATATATATTCTATAACAATGCTAGAATGGCAAGATAAAAATCGACGGACCCTCGAAATATTATCAATTGACGGCACAGCAATGAGTACAGCCATCATCATAGTATTATAACGGTCGAATGATTTGGTTCACTGATAGTGTCAGTCTCAAAGCAATTCTGGCATAGACAATTTATTGTACGGCTATGGTTTGAGATATTTGCAACTTACTGTACGGTACTTATTACATCCGCCAATATATCACAGTAGCCGTTGGATCAAACATTTCGATGATGATATACATCAGATAGCAATTCCGGAATGGCATAATGCTGGACCACTGACTCTCGAAATGTCAACAATTGACCGCACAGTACTGATTACAACCATTATCGCAGCATTGAGCGGTTGGACTCCCTTGTTCGCTCATGAAAATATGCATTACTCTGCAATGATGGTATAATCAATGTATGTTACCCTTGTGATTTGAGATATTTCCAATTAACTGTTCGGTATTCATTACGTCCACCAATATAGCAGTTTAGGCGATGGTTAAACCGTTCGGTGATGATATTAGTGCTACAACATCCCTATAATGACAAAATACATGTCCACGAACCTTCGAGTAGTCAACATGTGACAAGAATGTACTGTTTACTGCCATCACCACAGAAACATATATGTTGGACTACATTGCGCCCTGAAGATGTAAATACCTCAGTAATTCAGGAACACCCAATGCATGCTACATTATGGCTAGTGGCGTTTACAGTACACAGGACGATAAATATTACAGCTACCAACATAGCACTGTTAACATTGTGTTAAGGTGGTCACTGAAGATGTATATCCAACAGCAACTCTAGAACGAGAATTTCAGCTCCGTTATACTTAGACCGATTTCCTATTGGCAACACAGTACTGAAGTACAGCCATCAACTCAGTGCTCTAACAGTTGAATAACTTTGTTCACAGATAATGTCAGATACAAGCAATTCTATATTCACAATGTGTACTACGGTTATGGCTACAGATATTTGCAACCGACGGTACGGTACTTCGTACATCTACCAACGGGTCAATGTTGCCGTTGTATTTATCTGTTGAATGATAACACAAATTCGATAACAATTCGAGAATGGCAAAATACAGGTCCACTGTCCCTCGAGATATGAAAAGGAGACAGTATCGGACTGCTTACAGCCATTATCATAGTAATATTGCGTTTGGAAAACTTTGTTCTCTGATGTTGTAAATAAGAATGTGAATCTGGAATTATCAATGTATAGTACGATTGTTCCTTGAGATATTTCCAACTGACTGTACGGTACATCGCATATCGACCAGCAGGGCACGGCATCCGCAGTATTAATCAATTGAATAGTGATTAAGATTTGATGGGTACTCTAGAATGGCAAAAGGAATATCCATTATCCCCCGAGACATTACAATTTTCAACGCATTGCTGAGTGCAGCCATCATCACAGTGCTATAGACATTAGACCACTTTGCACACTCATGATGTACGTACCAAAACAATTCTCAATTAATCAATGTATTGTACGGTTATGGCTAGAAATAATTTAACTGACAGTACAGCATTTAGTACCTCTATCAACAGAGATGTATTTCCGTTGGTTAAACCTGCTCTCCGACGATGTTCATCCTAACGAAATCCTGGAATGAGAAATGCATATAAACTACACCTCCAGATATTTCCAATTGACTGGTCAGTCATGAGTACTGCCATCTTCACATTACTGTAGAAGTTGGAACTCTTGGGTCACTGATGCTGTGAGTTCTAAAGCAATTCTGGAATTATCATTGTTTATTACGGTTATGGCTTGAGATATTTCCAAATGAAATAACGGTATACACTATATCCACCAATATAGCACAGGAACCGCTGTATTATCACATGTTCAGTGATGTTTTAAACACTGTAACATTTCAAGAATGTCAAAATACTGATCAACTGACACTTGAGATATTTACCGTTCACAACACAGTACTGAGTGCCCCCATCATCACAGTGGTGTAGCCGTTGGACTACCTATTTCACTAATAATGGTAATTGCAAAGAAATTCTGGCATAATGAATGTATCGTACGGTTTTGCTTGAGACGTTCTCCAATTGACAGTACTGTTCCCATTACGTAGATCTATATAGCACTGTAGCCGTTGGATTATACTGTTCCATGATGATTTAAATTTAATGAAAATTCCAGAATGAAAAAACACAGGTCCACTATCCCTCGAGACATTTGCAATTTACAACACCGTTCTGAGTAGGGTCATCGTCACAGTACTGTAGCCGCTGAGTTACTTTCTGCACTGATGACGCAGGTTCCATTGCAATTCTGTAATAATCAGTGCATAAAACGGTTACGGCTAACGATATTTACAACTGACTGTACGGTACTTAGTACATCTAAGAACAGAGCACTGTTGCCGCTGGATCTGTCTGTTCACTCATGATGCATATACTACAGGAAATCTGGAATGATAAATGAAGTTTCATTATCTCCCGTGATATTAACTATAGACAACACAGTAAATAGTACAACCATCGTCACTGTAATTTTGCTGTTGGGCTGCTTTGATCTTTGGGGATATAAACTACAAAGCAATTCTGGAATAATGAACGTATCGTACGGTTCTGGCTTGTGATAGTTGGATTAACCTGTTGCATGATGATTTATATTCTGCTGTAACACTAGAATGACAAAGTTCAGGTCTATTATCCATCGCAACATTAACAACTGACAAAAGAATACTGAACACAGCCATCGTCTCATTACTGTAGACGTTGTACTACTTTGTTCATTGGTGATGCAAGTTCCAAAGCAATTCTGGAATAGCCCATGCTTGTTACAGTTACCGTTTGGGATATTTCGAATTGACAGTACCATCGTCACTCTGTTGTAGCGGTCGAATTATTTGGTTCACTGATAGTGTCAGACCAATGGCAATTCTGGGATAATGAATGTATCGTACTACTTTGGCTGGAGATATTTTAAATTGACAGGACGGTACATATTGCATAGGTCAATATAGCACTGTAGCCGTTGGATTAAACTGTTTAATGATGATTTAAATCCTGTAACAATTCTAGAATGACATAACACATGTCCATTATTTCTGGAGTTATTAACAACTGACAACGCAGTTCTGAGTGCAGTAATCATCACAGTAATGTAGACTGCGCACTACCTTGTACACAGATAATTGTAGTTGTAAAGTAACTATAAATTAACATATCTATAGTACGGCTAACGCTAGTGATATATACAATTGACAAGGCGGTGATTAGTACATCTTGCAACACAACACGATTGACGTTGGACTAGTCTGCTCACTGAAGATGTCCATTATACAGCAATTCAAGAATGAAAAATGAAGGTCCACTATACCAATAAACATTAGCAGCTGGATTATTCTGTTCAATGATGATTTAAATAGTATAACAATTGTAGAATGACAAAATGTACATACACTGACCCACGAGGTATTAGCAATATACAAAACAGTACTTACTATACCCACCACCACAAGGGTGGAGCCGCTGGACTACTTCGTTCGCTGATAATGTAAATTCGAAAGTGACCCTAGAATAACACATGTATAATGCGGTTATGTCTAGTGATGTATAAAATTGACTATACGGCGTTTCGTACATCTTCCGACAGATCTCAGTTGCATTTGGATTAATCTGTTCACTGGCGATGTATATTTCACAGCAATTCTGGAACGATAAATGGAGTTCCATTGTCCCTCGAGATATTAACTGGTAACGACACAGTCCTTAGTGCAGCCATCGTAACCGTATTATACACGTTGAATAGCTTTGCCCAAAGATGACGAAAATTCTAAAACAATTCTGGAATTATCATTGTATATTACAGTTGTGGCATAAAATATTTACAATTGGCATTACTGTTCTTACTACATACACCAATATAGAGATGTCGCCGTTGGATAAACCTGCTGAATGATGATTTAATTTCCATATCAATTCTAGAATGACAAAATACGCATCCATAGAACCTCTAGATATTAATAATTGTCAACACAGTACTGAGTAGAGCCATTGGCACTGTAATGTAGACGTTAGACTACTTTGACAAGTCATGATGGATACTCGAATGTGGTTCAAGAATAACCTACGTATATTACGGTTATGGCTTGAGAAAGTTCCAATTTTCAGTAAGCTGCTTACTAATTCCACCAATATAGCACTGTAGCCGTTAGATTAAGCAGTTCAGTGATGGTTTAAATACTATATCAATTCTAGAATGCCAAAATAAGCATCCACTCACCCTCGAGATATAAATAATTGTAAACACAGGCTGAGTAGAGCCATGGGCACAGTTGCGTAGACGTTGGAATACTTTGTTAACTGATGATGTATATTCCAAAGTATTCTAGAGTTACCTATGTATACTGCGGTTATGGCTAGTGTTATTTACATTCACAGTACGGTAATTGGTACACCCACCAACAGAGCACCGTTGCCGTTGGACTAAATACTTCACCGATGACTTATGTTGCACAGAATTCGTGGAATGTCGGATGGTGGTCCATTATTCCCCTATAAATTGACAATGGGCAACACAACAGTGAGTACAGCCATCGTCTAAGGAACGTAGCTTTTGGACTGCTTTTTCCACTGGTGATATAAGTACCAAAGCTCTTCTGGAATAATCACTGTATATTACGATTATGGCTTGAGATATTTCCAGTTGACGGTACGTAACATGTTACATCCACGATTATAACACTGTGTGGGCTGGTTTATTGTGTTCCATGATGATTTCTCTACACAAGGTACCTAGACTGGTAAAATACGGTTCCATTGTCACTCGAGATATTCACAATTGACACCACAGTACTTAGTACAGCCATAATCGCAGTAATGCAGACGATGGGCTACCTTGCTCACACTTGATGGAAATTCTGAGGTATTCTAGCGTAACCTATGTATAGTACGGACATGGCTAGTGTTATTTAGAATTGACAGTACGGCATTTATTACGTCTGTCAACAGTTCACTGTTGTCGTTGGATTAACCTGTTCAATGAGAGTGTATATTCCGCTGTAATTCTAGAACGAGGAAGGCAGATCCATTAACCATCGGGAAATTAAAATATGACAACACAATGCAGAGTGCAGCCACCAGCACAGTATTATATCCGTTGATTAATTCTGTTCACTGATGGTGTAAATTCCAAAGCATTGCTACAGCAATCTATGCATGTTACGGTTGTCTTCAGCTATTTGCAGTTGACAGTACGGTTCTCATTAAATCCACTAATATAGCACACTAGATGATATATGGATTGATATATTCAATGATGATTTAAATCCTATAACATCTCTAGAATAACAGAACACATGTCCACTGAGCCCCCAGTTATTAACAATCGACAACACAGTACTGAGTACAGTCACAATCTCAGATGTGTACCCGTTGGACTACTTTGTTCACTGGTAATGTAAATTCGAAGGTGATTCTAGAATAACCCATGTATTGTGCGGTTACACTTAGTGATATTTACAATTGACGGTGCGGCATATAATACGTCTTCTAACAGATCTCTGTTGCCGTCGGATTGATCTGCTTTCTTATGATGAATATACCACAGCAATTATAGAAGGAGAAATGCAGATCCAATATCCCTTGAGATATTGACAAGTGCGAACACAGTACAGAGTGCAGACATCACCACAGTATTCTAGACGTTGGATATCTTTATTCACTGATGACGTAATTTCCAAGGAATTTCGCGAATAATCAATATACATTACGGTTGTCTTCAGATATTTCCAATGACACTACGGTAGAAATTACATCCACCAATATAGCACTGAACCCGCTGGATTATTCTGTCCAATGATGCCTTGAATCCTATAATAATTCTAGAATGACGAATTACAGATTCACTGACCCTTGAGATATTAGTAATATACACCATAATGCTTAGTACACCGAACGCAACGGCATTGTAGCCGCTATAGTACATTGTTCACTTAAATGTATATTCGAATGTGACTCTAGAATAAACTATGTATAATGCGGCCATTCCTAGTGATATTTTGCAATTGACAGAACGCCACTTAGTACATCTTCCAACAGATGACAGTTCATGTTGGAATATTCTGCTCACTGATGATGTATATTCCGCAGCAATTCTAGAACGAGACATGCAGACTCCTTTCCCACGAGATATTAGCAAATGACGACACTATACTGAGTGCATCCATCTTCACAGTATTCTAGCCGTTGAATAACTTCCTTGACTTACGGCGAATGTTCCGAAGCTATTCCGGAATAACCAATGTATAATACGATTTTCTTCAGATATTACCAATTGACCGTTTGGTACATATTACATCCATCAATATAGCAGAGTGGCTGTTCGATTATTCCATTCAATTATGCTTTAAATACTATGAGAATTCTTGAATGGAAAATACATATCCTCTGAGCGTAGAGGTATTAGCAATTTACTACACAGTACACAATACCCCGACTATCCCAGTTATGTAGCCGCTTTACAGCATTGTTCACTGATGATGAAAATTCGAAAGCGATCCTCGTATAACATATGTATTGTACGGTCGTAGTTAGTGATATTTACAATTGACAGTACGGCATTTAGTATATCCTCCAATAGATTACAGTTGTCGTTTTAATAATCTTTTCACTGATAATGTGTACAGGACAGCAAAGCTGGAAACAGAAATGCTGAACCATTAACCCTCGAGATATGAACGAATGGCGACACAGTACTTAGTACAGATATCGTCACAAGGTCTTAGCCGCTCAATAATTTTGTTCACTGATGACGTATATTCCAAAGAGACTATAGAGTTGTCTATGTATATTACGTTTGGCCAGAGGTAGTTCCTATTGACGGTACGTTATTTATTACATCCAGCAACATAACGCCCTAGTCGTTGGATCGTTATGTTCAATGATGATTTAAATTCTATAACATTTCTAGAAATACGAAATGCAGTTCCACTGACCATTGAGAAATTAACAACTGAAAACGTAGTAGCAAGACCAGACGTCATCACAGCACATTAGCCTCTGGTCTTCTTTGTACTCTGGCGACTCTAATTCGATGGAGATTCTAGAATAATCAACGTATAATGCCGTCATGGCTTGAGATCTTTCCATTAGATAGCACCGTACCCAGTAAATCCACCAGCAGAGCGCTGCAGCAGCTGTATTAATGTATTTAATGATGATTAGTATTCTATAAAAATTCTAGAATGACACAATTCAGGTACATTATACCTTCAGATATCAACAAATGGCAGCACATTACCGAGTGCAGCTATCACCATGCTGCTGCTATTGTTGGACTACTTTTCCCACACGTGACATACATTCCAGTGCAGTTGTGGTATAGTCAGCGTGTATTACGGTCTAAACCTGAGGTACTTCCAATTGACAGTGCGGCACATAATACATCGGCCAGTATGGCACTTAATGCGACGGATTAAAACTTTCAGTGATGACTTATATTCTACAACGATACTGAAATCACAAAATACGTGTCCGCGATCAGCCGAGGCACGAACAATTGACAGCGCTGTACTGAGTACAGCCACCTTCACAATAATGTATACCTTGCACTTCTTTGTTCACTGATGGTGTAGATTCCAACGTAACTCTGGAAGAACGTATTTGTGCTACGGCTATGTCTAGTGATACCTACAATTCACAATACGGTAATTGGTACATCTACCGACAAAGCACGTTTGCCGTTTTATTAATCTGTCGAATAGTGATATAAATTCCGCAGCAACTTTAGAATAACGAAACACAGGTTCACCATCCCTCTATGTATCAACACTTGACAACACAGTACTGATTACAGCAATCATCGCAGAATTTTATCCGTTGGAATACTTTGTTCACTGACGATGCAAATTCCTATGTAATTATGGAATAACCTATGGTTACTACCGCTATGGCTATTGACGTTCACAGTTCACAGTACGGTAATTAGTACATACGCCAGCAGAGCACTGCAGCCGCTGTATTACTCTGTTGAGCGTTGAATAAGGATTTATAGCTTCTCTGGTGTGACAAGAGGCAGATCTACGTTCCCTCGAGAAATTAACAATTGACAACACAGGACTCAGTATAGCCATCATCACGGTTGCGTAGCCGTTGGACTGCTTTGTTCACTGGTGACGTGAATTCGAACGTGCTCATAGAATAATCAATATAAGATAAGGGTATGGCTTGAGGTACTTCCAATTGACAGTGCGGTACTCATTACGTCCACGAATACAGCACTATGGCAGTTGGATTAATATGCTCAATAATGATGTTAATTGTACAAGAATCGTAGAATGACAAAATGGGGATCCACTGACCTGCAAGACGTTAACAGTTCACAACTCCGATCTGCGTAGAGCCATCATCACTGTAATGTATTTGTTGGTAAACTTTGTTCACTGATGACGTAAATTCGAAAGTGACTTCAGAATAATAAATGTATAACACGGTTATGGCTTGAGATACTCCAATTGTCAATACGGTGCTTAGTACATCCACCAGCAGAGCACTGCAGCCGCTGTATTATTCTGTTCAATGTGTACTTAGATTTTGTAGCAGTTCTAGAAAGGCGAATGGCAGATCCGTTAACCTTCGAGATGTTAACTATTGACATAACACTAAGGATTACAGCAGTAGTATCTAAGCCATCATTGAACAGATTAATCCAACGAATGCAGCGCTGTGTTCGTGTATGTGCTATGTACCGTTATGTCAACTGTAAATGTGACTAGCCATGACTGCTCTATGCACTGACTATTCTGGAAAATATGGAGACATTAAGTGAACGGTGAAGGAATTAAACCTACAGCAGCAGTAATGTGAAGATGGCTGCACTAAGTACTGTGTTACCAATTGTTAATGAATCGAGGTTTAATGGATCAGTCGTTTGTTATTCTAGTATTGCTACAGTATCTAAATCATCATTGAAGAGATGTATCGTTCCGCTACAGTGCTATTTTCGTGAATGTAATGGGTACCGTACTGTCAATTGTAAGGACATCCATAACATACTGTAATATACGTAATAAACGTAAGTTCTGTAGCAATTAGGGAACTACCAATTCATAGGACAATTATCGCTAGAGATATTTCGATTTGGCAATACAGTACACGGAACAGACATCGGAACATGACTATATTCGTCGTACTATTCTATACACCGATGATCCAAATTCTACAACAATTCTAGAGTTATAAATAGATGGATCAGTTGTCACTTCAGATATGGGCATTTCATAATGCAGTACTGAGTGTAGCTTTCTGCACAGTGCTATTTCCATTGGACCATTTAATTCGCTGATCATCGCATTTATTTGGCAACTCGTGAATGAATAAGGGATGAATCAATTATAGCAGGGGATATTAACACGTGACAACACAGTTCTGATTATAACCATAAACATTGTACTATAGTCATCGGATTAATTTGTTCCATGGCCATCAAATCTGTAGAGAAATTATAAAATATGAATGAACATGTTAATTACCGCCAGAGATACCCTCAAGTGGCGATACATAACAGAGAACAGCAATATACGGGATCTATTAATTCCGCGATAACCTGAGTATTTCAGAAGCTCTAGAACGTGCAATGGATGGAGCAAATGACACTAGGGACGTTGATCAATGTGTATAAACTCCTGAGTATAGCTATCCGCACGGAACTATATCTGACGGATTGATCTATACAATGGCGATATAAATTCCAAGGTTACAGTATAATAATCGACGTATATATCAACTGTGTCCAGGGTACATTGCACTTGACTATGCGGTACTTAGAACAGCTGCCAATGCAGAACTATAGCCGTTGGAATGATCTATTCACTGGCGACTTCATTTCTTTAGAGGTTCTAGATGGTCAAAGGATAAATCAATTGCAGCTGAAGATGTAAACAAATGAAAATACGCTACTAATTATAGCCATCCACATAGTTCTACGGCCATTGCACTAACTCAATCCCTGATCGTCTACGTTCTTCAGAAAAATGTATAAGCAGGGGATATTAACAAGTGACAACACAGTTCTGATTATAACCATAAACATTGTACTATAGTCATCGGATTAATTTGTTCATGGCCATCAAATCTGTAGAGAAATTATAAAATATGAATGAACATGTCAATTACCGCCAGAGATACCCTCAATTGGCGATACATAACAGAGAATAGCAATATACGGGATCTATTAATTCCGCGATAACCTGAGTATTTCAGAAGCTCTAGAACGTGCAATGGATGGAGCAAATGACACTAGGGACGTTGATCAATGTGTATAAACTCCTGAGTATAGCTATCCGCACGGAACTATATCTGACGGATTGATCTATACAATGGCGATATAAATTCCAAGGTTACAGTATAATAATCGACGTATATATCAACTGTGTCCAGGGTACATTGCACTTGACTATGCGGTACTTAGAACAGCTGCCAATGCAGAACTATAGCCGTTGGAATGATCTATTCACTGGCGACTTCATTTCTTTAGAGGTTCTAGATGGTCAAAGGATAAATCAATTGCAGCTGAAGATGTAAACAAATGAAAATACGCTACTAATTATAGCCATCCACATAGCTCTACGGCCATTGCACTAACTCAATCCCTGATCGTCTACGTTCTTCAGAAAAATGTATAATGTTATTCACCGAACAACACACAATTCATGCATTTTCAGCGCAAGCTTCAATACAGTTTCTGCGAACTTCTGGAATAATTGGCTTTCCTGTGATAAAGCTACTTCACTGCTTCCGAACTGCACATAGTAACACTATTCTAGTAGCGTAACACATTTCCAGCATCTGCAGGGTGGTTTGCTCGCGGTTTCAGCGAAGTTTTTAAAAATTTGCGATCTTTGGGCGAAGATTTACTACTGCCTTATAGCTGCACGGAAATACTTTGTTGTACTAGTACCGCAAATCTCATGCAACATTGGCCCCATTGGAATACCGTTTCTTCGAGTGTAAGGAAAACTTTCGATTTCACGTTGCAAAGCTTTACTACTGCTTCAGATCTGCACCGAATAGTCTTATTTTAGCAATGTCGCACACTTCATGCAACTTAAGTGCAGTTCGGCTTCACTTGTGTCGTCTGCCAACCTTTACCGATAGGTATAGCGCGCTACATTTTCGTTACCAAACTCATTAAATAACTGAATCAATAGCACAAGAACGATCCAATAAAGGGCATTTACAGCATGAATATAGGGACCGATAGAATATGAGTGATCCAATAAAGGACATATTATAGCCATAGAGTAACAAGGTCGGGAGACCAGTGCATCTGCTTTTCCAGCGTCAAAGCACTTGTAAAGTTCGAGATGACGCGTCCCGTTTCCGGGTGCACAGCCACCTACCAGACCAAAACGTATGAGGGAGACATTGTGGCGAGGAAAGAAGCATGGTCTACCTCCAGGGCCGAACTCGCTCTTCTCGTCTCACGATCCTCTCTCTTCGCCCTCCAATGAAGGTCCTCTCAGCACGCTGTTGCTTTGAGTGTCACGTCCATGATTATTAATCATATGCGTTTCGAAAGATTTTCGCTATGTGCACGTAACAATTCGAAACTTATCTTGCATGCACTTACGACTCCCGGTTGTTGCCATTTATGGTGAAATGAAAATAAAAAGTCAGGAGCACTGCATTTCCATATTTCAGGTGAAGTTGCTTCTATTTTAGGTTTTATCATATAGTCCTCACTTAATCTAAACGAGCATGTTAACATTGCGATGAACATGTAGTCACCTTTCTCGAATTGAGTGTGGACACTTCTTGACGATCATCTTATGAACTTTACTCCCGTGGTTGACACTGTTTTTGTATTATTATCTTCATACTTCAATGTAAATTACTCGCTGATTTCCCATGGCCCTGATTGTTTCGTGTACGGCCGCAATTTATCGGTTGGTACGTTTCGCATACGAAAACACATCAGCTCTGCCAATGTTTCTATATTGCTTCGTATGGGAATATTCATTACATTTTCAGTTTCTATAATTTTATTAGGGTCCTCGTCGTTTAAATAACCTCCCAATTATCTGCAAGTTAATTCACATTGTTATACACAGTGCGACTAATTTTCTGAAACTTTTCTCGCTTATTCCATGTTTGCACACGTGAAAACAGAACCATACATCTTCTTCCTCTGAACTGTATGTCATTACATCTTTGATGTGCTCATATCAGCGTCAGAAGAAACATTTTTCACCATCACCTATTGTTTCAATCATTGCCTTCAGAACTTTAGCGACAGCTATTATTAGTTTTCTAGTAATATTTTCTTAAACACTCTGTAGTTGTACCTTGCTTCAATTGCGTGCGATCATACTATTCGCGTCGTGAGCCACGCATATTTTATTACCAAGTATTCCAACCAAAATTTCTGTTAC
>NW_016912566.1:45310-95794 GCF_001483705.2 Eufriesea mexicana
TGCTGCGTAATTTCCGACGATATTTAGAAAGATAATGCACGCAATTTCATTCAATTCAGACAAACTGCACACTTGCAATTTATATCCAAGGGGGGGTAATGTATTTCGGAACGCTCTTTTGCGAGGCATTCATACTTTCATCTTGCATAGGCTTACCATTTTTCACATATTTCAACAATTTTCATAGATGACTAAGAAGTACAATCCAATTAAGGTAATTTGAACCAAGCGGAATAATCTGGAATTAACCTTGATACGAATTAAACTGAACGAGGCATCTGCAAACAATCTCATAATTCGTAGTTGCCAAGTCGCTCTGAAATTCGTATAGAGAATCGTACCTTAAGTTGGAAAATCCATTTTCGTTCAAGGTAATGCTAGCTGAAATTAATTGAGAAATAACCATAAGTTCCGCTAAATACAGAGAAAAATAAATGGACGTTCACGATGAGATATGTCCGAATTAAAATTTGAATCATATGGATATCCTTGAAAGTTATTTTTACGTTGTTTACAAATATTCCTGTATTTATGTACATCATTTAGGTATAATGCTAACAGATACTGATCGAGGTTAAGCTATATTATAATGACATAGTAGAGATAGCTGAATTATAAAACTTATATATTGTAGAGATGTGTAGAAATAAGATAACACTGTAGCTTTCAAGTTCTGAAATTGATTCTGATATAGTATGTATGCTATCGTCTCCGATAGGTCCCGAAAGATGTAGAAGTACATAAAATCTTGTAATTATTATCAACTCTGATCGAAAATTGAAAAGCTTATTCCAAAATATATAATTCTCAAGGAAAAAGTAGTTATGTTCCAAATGACAGTATAACACAATTTAAGAGAATGGAGGAAATAAAGCTCGGCTGGCTAGTTCAGTATAACAAAGCATTGAATGGGAATACACAAGTCAATTCAATTTAATTAACAACATAAATCATAGCAAGCTATCGAAGGATCTCCAAGCTATCGAAGAAAGTATTCGGAGAATCCGGACACCCTACCTTTAATTGCATGCATGCTCCTCAGGAATAGTGCGACACCTGTTATGACGTTTAGCTTCACGTCATACTGGACAGCCCAAGTTAGCTTTGTGCCATACCTAAGAATTCATACCCTCATCACACGTTTCAGCAACTTCAGAAGGAACAAGGTACATTTCTGGCATTCTCTTTGTGTACAAAGTGAACAATAGTCTTGTAAACTGCTCTGATATGTTGAAAAAATCCGCAATCGATGTTCCAATTTTTTGTTAAAGACCATAGTACCTTCATCGTTTAGAAAATCATAAATCTGCTTTTGGATACCACTCAGTTATTAATATAATCATTACTATTGTTAACAATACCTACCATACCTTGTATCTACTCAGTCAATCCCTTCACACTATAAAACAGCTGTTGTATCGCATCTATCGGAGGAAAACACTTTTTTTCTTATACTTACACACATCTGGTCTCTTTGTCTATTTGTATACTTCTACTTATCTCTATTTCCTTGCTTTATCCTTATTTTTCTTTGTTACCGTTAACTTTGTGCCTCACTGTAGTAATTTTCCTGCTATTTTTCAGATCGGCCAATCTCGTATAGGTAAAGCTTCAAATAAGTGAACTAGATATTAATAAGTGTTACGATATTAAGCAATAATTCATGCGGCTGACCAAACCGTATTAAGCTATCTAGTTAATCAATGTTCCATGCTATTTAATCCGTATAACTTAACACTGTGGAATAACAACTTGAACAGCAATTTTAGTCCACCAGCCAACATTAAATAAAATAACGTACTGCACAAAGCTTCAATGCATATAGCGATATTACCGAGAACCACGAATCCAGCAATAAATCCATGCCATGTGTATAACCAAACATTCACATAGCAAATAACCCTGTAGAGTAGGACGGAAATGAATGGAAAAGACTTCCAAGAATATTGAGGGAGGGATCTCCAGTGGAATATTTGACGCAAAGGAGATCATACCAATGGATCCCTGATATCGAATATGTAGCCAGTTCTTGTATTCCTATCCTTTGAAGTATCTTTTCTGACTTTTGCATTTCCGTCTCGTGCGGTTTCAGAATGCATCCATGTCGAATGTGGAAAGGCGTTGATCTCCGTTCACGCGTCTGTTTGCCAAGAGAATGTTGAAATGCTGTCAGCATTACGCCGCTAATATTATACATTACCAAAAGGAAATGTATGATTTTCAGATAATGCGTTTCTGGCGGTTAACATATGCCAGCTACCCGCACACGCAAGGGCGATGGGTATAAACACACAAACACCCCCGTAAGGAGGGATTGGGATGCGCCAAATCAGCGCGAACCGGGAGTGCCACAGGGCAGAATCGGTTCTGCCAATATGACTAATTGGGATACTATCCCCAATCGCCTCCATTGGCGTTGGGACGGGACCTTTCTAAATGCCTACTGCCTTTGCAGGTAAGCACCCGTGCTGTACGATGCGCAACTTTCACGCCGGGCTTCAAGAACCATTACCTGCAATGTAGGCTCCAACCACTGCCATCACGAGGCCAACACAACGACCGACGGATGGACTACACGTAGGCAGAATGCCCGGGCTGAAAAGGTCTCCCGAGTTACCGGTGATCACGGGCGTATCCGTCGTCCCGATCATGGCGAAACACTACCGTTATGAGGCTGCTGGCCCATCTCGACGTAGGTGCACGCCAGCTAGACACCGTGGGTTCGCCAGGCCCATACTACGGCTGACAAAGTTCGACCGTAGCCCCCGCGGGGTTTCGTAAGTAGAGCCGCAAACGCGAGTTGTTTACATCCGTCACGCGCCTGTTAGGATCTATCTTGTCAAGGAGTCGCGATGGAATTGCAATTTGACCGAGGAACGTGATCCATCTACCGAGTGCGTTTTCAAAACTTTGCCCTCGGCGATACAATCGTTGCGGAAAAATAGCGGTTTCAATATTTCCCGCTGAAAATACGACGAAATTCCTTAAATCGGTGTACGTGGCATCCGGTAGTAATTAGCGAGTGGAATTATATCATTCCGACGTTCCACGCATCGTCATTTGATATTTAACGCTAAACCTAACACAGATTATTTGCCCCCCGAATGAGAAAAGGAAAGAAGAGTTTGAAAAGGTACAGAAATATGAATTTAACTTATATTGGGCGCAATATCACGCAATCATATGACCAAAGAAATGATCGATTCAATGGGGAATTTCAAGTAAAAGTTTGGAAAAGTTTCTGGGTTTGAGCTTTGGCAGGTTTAATGTACGAATTAATGCTAACCTTCTACTAGTACCCTCTTCACTTCTTACACACTGATATACTTACGAGAAACTGAAAATAATGATGTTACTAAGTTTTAATTAGCTACATAAAAGCATGTTTTATTCTAAATAAAATCTTGTCAATTTTTGGATTTATTCTAATTTCGCGGTAGTTAATATGCGCTCCATGTAATTTCAGCCTAATGCGATTGCAATTGATATTTATGAGATTCAGTATGAGATACTAACGACGATGTAAGCTTATAATCGTATTGTAAGAGGTTAGCGACACGCACTGCTGTGTATATTGTTTGCATACGATCATGAGCCTTACTTTCGCATCCCGGGATTGAATTTGTGTTAACACTGTCTCACTGTAGAGGACAGAGACATTTTCTTGCTGAAAATTGGACAAAATTGGAACACTGGTAGTTTCGATATAAAAAATTTCTTTTTTGCATTACGTTCAATTACGGTTTATAAATCCACTAGAGTCACATCACGAAAGTTAATGGGCAATTTTTCGTTTCCAAGTAAGTTCAGACTCAATGAAGAGTGTACCAGCGTCAAGTTACTAATTAAAAGATATATATTGTAGAATATACGCATGCTACAACTCCATTAACACGCACTAGTCATACTGAATAAGAACGAGGAAACTCCAACTGGTTTTTAAAGTAACAGCAAACATGTTCGGAGATAAATGGAATAATTTATTCAGAAAGGAATTACATAGCAGTCGAAACTCGTATATCAAATTCTTTGGGTTCTCTACAGTGGCCTAATTTACCCCAATTTGGAGCCCAGGAATAAATTTCTAAAAGAAACAGGTTTCCAAAGACTTCCACTGTCTTTTAGCTGAAAACCATCTCCGCCTTCCACCATAAATATGTCGAAGTGGAAATTCGATCGAAGAACGCAACAGTACGGCTTTAACCTTTATATAGGGCCCACAATTGATATTCTCGTACCTCTCCTCGCAAAGCTATAGCTGCTCAAAGGCTGCGGTAGAGTAGATCCACATTTGCACTTCGTTGCAGGCAATGGAATGTCATTGAACGCAGAAACAAGTAGCTAGGCATCCAGTTATCCCTATGAAAATGCGTTCGTTGCAAATACCGTGTCTACGATGGCGGAATACAAAAATGTCGTCGCGCAAGAACGCATTGCGTACGCTAACGAGCGGGTATTTTCCGCTAGTAGAAGGCGAGCCGTATGTATACGCCGCGAGCCGGCGGCAATTAATAAGTAACGAAGCTCCATGATAGCGCTGTTCTAACTGCTTGGCCGTATTACCCTTCGCATGCATGCGAGCAGCATGGCATCGGATGAGCGTGTTCGACTCTACGACATAGCGGCGTTTGCGTTTAGACAAAGTACAATCCCAGGCCTCCTTCGAGCAATTTTCAAACGAAACGTCGTGTCTATTATTAATTCCTCTCATCGTGGGTAGTGCGCGAATAGACGCGTGACTTGAACAAATATGAGTGACTGGAAAAAGTTCGGCTGCTGCAAATGTAAACGTTCGAGCCGGATTTGACGGAACCACCGTCTATAGAGCTTCCTGCTGCAACGCATATTACCTAGAATATACGTGCCACTGCTGTTTCTTGGGTTTTGAAAGTTCGACGTCTTTATTATTCTGAATAAAGAGGTAGTTTCTTAGGAAATATTATTATTATAATCCTCATTAACTAATGTAATTGGTGCAGCTTGATTTTATCGTGTATACAAATAGTTAGAACGACCAGTCCTAGTAACTATTTCTGGAATTGTTAATTTTGAGTTTTATTCAGAGAGAACTTTGCATCAATGTTATTCATATATACCGTGTTTGGGTGCAGCTTTATGTGGAATTACGATAAAATATTGAAAACAAGCTTTTCTGGCCTCTAAATAACCATTAGTGGGTTCTAAATGTCGTGCTTGTATTAAAGCGTGAAGATTTCCGCTGTTTTATAAGAAAATAATAATGAAAAACGGAGGATTCGAAATTTTCATAATAATGTCCTATTAACTGCATAACAAATATCAAAACGTAGCAATGCCCTAATTAATGGTGCTTTAATTGAACCTCTATTACAAAAAAGGTTATAATAAAGAGTGGGAAGATAAAGATACATAGTGAATTACGTACACCTACCGTATATTTTCCAAACCATATCGATACCTACAAGAAGTAAAGCTTAGGGACGCTTCCGCGTCAAGTTTAATATTTCTATTTCCCTTTTTACGTTCCACGATATTTCACTTTCACGCATACTTCCGCCTAACCATAAATAAGAGAACAACTTATTTCCTCAGTTTCCTTATATCTAAACGTATGAAAAATATTTCCACTTAATGCTAAACCTACAATGGATTTAATGTCTATTCACAAACGTTTACTTAAAAATTTCATATTACTTAGTATCCCGATTTTCCTTCTAATACTGTAATATGATCAATCTTCCAGTATTTCCATACAGTACATATTTCCAGCATTCGGAATTAATATTCTTAATGTTGAAGTAACTAAATTTCTAAACTACTTAATTACTAAACTGCTAAATAGTAGGATGGAGAAAACTAGACTTGAGCCACCAAAGATTGACACAATAACAATAACAGGATAATACATCCTCAATATCTATAAAACTGTTTTAACGAAGGAAAGAACACCAAGATAGCGAAATGAAAGGACATAATGACGCACTGTAATTCAACTCTCTTTCGAATACCAAGCGACTCACAATCGTACCAGTCACAATTGGTTTCTAGGGACACTGTCCTTGTCGTCGAGGAACATGCTTTTATGCTTTCCATATCCTGTTTCACATCGCCATAGGGAGCATGGAAATTAATTTTGTTACCCAAAATAACTTTTCCATTTGCTGCTAGAAAATATTGATCGGTTTATAAGATGTTTTTGTTGGCAATCACCGATTCGTGGTATTTTCCTGAAATCGCAATCTACACTATTCTGGATATGACAG
Source organism: Eufriesea mexicana (assembly GCF_001483705.2). NCBI lineage: Eukaryota > Metazoa > Arthropoda > Insecta > Hymenoptera > Apidae > Eufriesea > Eufriesea mexicana. The sequence goes on from NW_016912566.1 coordinate 51,553, forward strand.
ATTCATAATTCGTCATTATTCCGCATAAAGGTTAAGAAATACTGTCCTTTTATGGGAAAGAAATTGCGAGACGAGGATAATCGATAAATTAATAATTGAGAAGTTGATATACAATGTCAAGTGACGAAAAGGAACTCATTTCATCTGGGAGAAAGTTTGAATATTTCCTTTTTAATAGTGAAATTTTAATGCTGTATATGACTAATTTTAAATTCATCATTATACAGAATTTATGATGAGGAATATTGCAACGAATCGGAAAGAGGACGGACTTTTGAAGGAAAAAATTGAGAATCGATGATAATCGGCGAATTTAAAGCTGATCTGCAAAAATGGTATACTGACTGGAGGAGAAGAAACTTGGAATTAATCTTCTTAATATCGAAATTACTTTTCTAAAAGACTGCTTTAAACTTCGTCATTATTCAACATTAACGATAAAGGATGTTGCCACGGATGGTAACCAATTGTACCTAACGAAGACAATTACTTTGTGGGAAGAGATTGAAAACATTAGTTCATTTGTATCTCAGTCTTTATACACTTTCGCCATAAATTAATATACGCGGTTACTTCTAACTTTTATTTTGAAGATACCTTTCTAATTCGTAATTCAGTTCCTCAACGGGTAAGGACTGTTGAATATAATTGGACAGCATTTGACTATTTCTTCCTTAAGGAATATGAGGAAAACGTGTGCCTTCCATGTCAAATTTTTCAAAATATTTACTTTCGTTCTACACAGTAATGTACTATTCTGCCCTTCCCACACATTTTCAAAAATTAATTTTAAAAAATTCTGAAATTACTACTTTTGTCTTGTGATAAGTGTGTCCAATTATTTCTAGATTGAAGTTGGAAATTCTAGACATCGCAAAAGAAACAGAAATTCCTGCAATGATGCATCAATACACAATAATATTCCTGAATCGGTACACCTTTTAAAAGCAAGTACTTAAAATAAAAAGGTAATGACTATAATTTAAGGTAAGAAGTTTTTATCGGTTCGTTCAGAAGAATTTTTCGCCTTAACATTGCACAAGGAGTTAGTGAAATGGAAATAGAATCGCGAGAAGGGATGGAGCTAGGGAACTGCTGGAAGTCAGTGCAGGTTCACTTTAAGCCGAGAGTTTGCCAAGTCTTGTTATATTGATGGGGCTTGGAGTTTCTTGGAGGCCACGTCACGCTGTAGAACCCGAGGCGAAACATCAGCGTGCGTTTTACGTTTTAAATTTCACGCCGAGGATAAGCCTGCGTATCGTTCATTATTCATCGGATTTCTCATGCTTGACAAATGAAATACACTAATAACACCCATTCTCCTATCGCCTTGTTTAACTATACTTATGTCGTAAATTTCCCGCATATTATTCACGACTTATTGCCTTAAGTAGCTTATTCGTTTAAGTCTAACTTAATTGTTTATATTTTATTAAAGTTCATTTTCTTAACTTACTTAACACTAAAGGCAATACTATTTGATCAAGCGAAACTAAACTATTTATAATTGATGAATATTAACATCCATGTTTTGTAGTACTGACAATTTAATCTTGTCTTAAAACTTTATGCGAAGAGTATAAGTTAAAAATTTTGAAACGTGCATTGTACTGACGCGGAAGAGTCGAAGCATGTCCTTAGAGTTAAAATACAATTTAAACGCTGATTTTCAACAACGCTTCTTATCGGAACATGAATTACAGGAATTACGAATATTATCATATTCGTCTGTTATAAAGTGAGCTACAATATTCGAGATATAAAGAGTTGCGCGCTAAGCGCGGGAGAAGTTGATCCCTGTACCGTGTAAGGCATCAACAAAGGGAATGAAATCACGTTGACGAATGTTGTACATGGAAGGTATATATTTCGTAATTTTTTTAACGAAGCAGGTGAAGAATATCAATTTATATCCTACTCTCGCTGAAAGTTCTACATCCATTTTCTAAAACGCAGTGCGTAACTGTGGAAATATTGTGAACACTATGGAGGACCTCTGCTCTCATTATTGTAAGTTGAATTCATAGGGGGTTATTAATCTTTGACAAATACGGAATAGAGATAATTATTTGGGAAACTAAATTTGGAAATATGGTCATTTGGTGATCTTGTAATGAGAAATATAAATTAATATCTAAGAAACAAAGAAGAAAGGAATGTATAAACAGAATAAGTAAATATTAACGCATCCTCCTGGACTACTGCTTATATTATCAGTAACATTATTATACATGTTATTTTTAAGCCATAATCTATTTTATTTCTTGTTCCATTTTTACATATGTAAGGACGAAATTTACGATGGTGGTTGTGACGAAAGCAGAAATACTTGAAAAAATGGTGTATGCGTGTACTCCGACTTAACTATACCATCGGAAATTTAATTACTTGTCCTTCTGATTAATATTGTTCTGACATATCATGCATATAATTTACAAAACGTTTGAGAGAAGTATATTTAAAATAATATGGTACAGACCGCAGGATTGAAATTTTTATTTGAAGGTTAAAAATGGGGCAATTCTTCCGATGAAAGTATGAATTTAACCTGAAGGCTTTTAACTAACCACGCCAGTAAGTACCAGTGCCCGGAAAAATTACTGAAGTACGCAGTTACATTATATTCAAGCGAAAGTTTCGAAACAAAACACTGTTATCCGGTTGGTTGAGAAATAAATCTTCACATGTTCATTTTGGAGACGGTTTCATTATCCACTAACTTCAGAATGCCTTCTACTGAATCAAAATCGATTAAATCATCTAATATTACGTAACGCATAATTGGTACTGCTGAAAATATATCAAATCTTTTTGAATGTTAATATTTTATTCTGTTCCTTATTACTCCTATTTCTCCGGATTCATATTTAGTAATGAACTTTTAATGAAATTCGTTGCTAATTAAAACTAAAACGTTCACATTCTTTCCAGGGAAATTTTGTTATCATCATCTGTTTCTATTAAATGTATTATTAATTAATTCAATGACAACACATTCCATTTGGATAATCTCGTCCCTTACTACAAATACCAGAGGGACAAACATTCAGTTACTTATTTTATGCAACATTACTATTACTTTCAACGCAGGTTAATTTTGCCATAGCTGTAACTGCAGTCTCTGCTTCACGTCTTTACCAATATTAACCAATAACTCCAAGAATTACACTTAATCAAGTGCCAATGATGCGCCAATGTACTGATTTATATACTGATTTATTTATTAAGGACTTAAGGATGATAATTGGCTATAATGGGCGACAATAATCAAGTAATCAACATATTGCAGATAAGCTTGGTGCTTTACCACTGTTGCATTTTTATCAGATACAACGTACTGCGAAAGGTTAGATTATAAATCTGATGAAAGCATTCCTTACTGGATATTATTCACGACAAAGAGTGTTATTTTCATTATAAATAAAGGGAAGAGGAGAATAATATGAGCCATCATTCGCAGGACAGCAGATTTAAAATTAAATGTAATGCGTATTAGTTTTACGCATTTATATTCTATTTAGAAGTTCAGTAAGCGTTTTTACAACACTAAAGCGTAGGAGATAGTAAATTCAAAGCAATTTCGTAGAATCTAACCGGTTTAAAATTCTATTTTTTAAAAACTTACATCTTTGAACCTAATAAGTTCATCCTAGTTTCATTTACCTTTATTACAACCTCTAACAGCATAAGACTGTAATTAAGTATTAGAATACTAGAATAGTAATTGTATTACATCAAGATATTAGAATATTCTATTTTAACCAATAAGAGCTGTCAAGTTCAGGGAGTCAAGGAGAATGAAAATTTCTGGGCACTTCCTTTCTCGTGACACCTTCATATTTATTGAGCCACAAAAAACGTCTAGTCCGACCAGATGTTCATGAAGAAAGTACTAAAAATACGAAACAGAGAAGTCAAATAATGGATATTTACATAGTAATTGTAACAAAAATGGTTTCTACAAAATCATCACGGATATGCTGGCTGTTCTTGAATGCCTGATACTTTTGAATCTAATAGACTACTATGAGTGAATTCCACTACCAATTAATATAAGAGTAAAGAATTCTCGAAATATGATATTATATATACCTCAATACAAAGCTTACCATACAATTGTATAATTTCTTCATATCAACCTTATATCCTAAATTCGTAATATGTAAATTAAAACTATGCATCAGTCATACCAATCCCGTTAAAATAACGATTTCCTGACTTCCTGTTTTCACAATTATTAAAAAAATACACTTTTTATATTAAAATTATTCTTGATATTTTTCAGTAGTGTGAGAGAACAGTTATCTATGCTCTCTTATCTTAATCGAATTGCTTCATATAACATGTATACCTTATTGGGACGTACGTTGTACTCCGGAGGCACCAACATTAGTCAAGAGACACTCGCACAAATTTCTGCATATCACTATTAGCTCTCGAATCCACTGCTGAAGGACACTTAACCGTGAGTTCCTAACAAAAATGAAATATCGCGTGGCACAGTTACATCGATATGAATGTCCCAACCATTTCCATTAAGTTATTGGTATTACAAGCAATTTCTTAGTACGAAACAATAATACTCAATGGCTAACTGCCGAATAACTGTAAAAAGAAGCACAATCGCGATTTCACAAGGCGTATAAGTACTGTCCACGAATCCACCACCTTCTAAACGTCGTTCATTGGAAAACGAAGAAAGGGATAAAAAGCACATTCAATTATACGTACTATTCCAGATTCTCGTTTTACCTGTTCAAAAGGAATCGGCCACTGCGGTCAGATATCACCTCGACGACACCCCTCAAGGCATATCCGTTTACCATCCTTCGCTCAACTGTGAATAAGCTAGAGTTGTGCCGTTTCCTCCGTACAGTGTGTAGCCAAAAGACCGAAATCTCGCTATGCCTTATTGCCTTTCATTTACTGTAATCGAAACATAAACCTCCGAAGAGGACTCTGTTGGCGAATAGAATAAATCAAATTTATCTTGCGACGATACTTGTATAGATACCGAGTGAGAGCAGAATTAGACTCGGAAAGATACGGCCAATCAATCTTTTGGATTACCGGCAATAAGACAATGTTGTATCTTGACAGTTACAATAATAGCAGTAACAATTAATCCTCTGTACTTTAAAAACATTTTTACTTCTTCGATCTATAGCGAATGCAATCAGATGTTTGCATTGGAAGATATGATAGAAGCAAAAATTTGGTTTCTAAAGGAATAATTGAAGATGTTTCCGAGTTTCCTTGAAGTGCTGTCTTATTCCGTGCCATTATTGTAACTGGTCACTGGAGATAAAGACAAATTATTAAATTGCAGACCAACGACGTTGATGTAGTGGTTCAAGTGGTGTGCAAAGGGTTGAGAAATTGTTCGTCAGAGTAGGTTGTACAGAATAATTTCAGGTAATACTGTAGCTTACAGTATTTTGAAAATATTATGTAAGCAAGGGAATATAGTAGGAAAATTGTAGAAAGCGAGTGAATATCACGTTCTAAAGGTATGAGTAAAATTTGTATGAGTGATGGATCTATGATGGATCTAATAGGAACAAATGTAAAATTTACAGATTAACTGTACCGCCACTTTCATTAATACCTTCGAAACGACATATCTCCTGCTTATGAATATTTATAAGGATATATTGTTTCTGTAATCTACATTAATATTATAGTGCATACTTACACTAATTATACGCGCATTTTACAAATTAGACTTTAACTAATTCTAAGATTCCTTTAATAAAGGGAATCTAATAGATTCCGCGGTATACAAGCTCTTTAGTTATTGAAATCACTTCACTTCCCTTCTCATGACTTCATCCCATCGCATCTGCATACACCAATTGCACGTGAATTTTTACAATAATTTGCGTCTCGTAGAATCTACGACTTCTTATTCACATATTTTCTATGAGTGAGCCAACTGCATTATTAATACCATAGTCAAATCCAGTACTATGTATGTTTGCTTAATTTTTCTGTGGTTCACCATGGAGTGCTGATATCATAGTGAAACGCATTTCGAGGCTGACAATTTTGTATGGGCCAGCAAAGGAGATTATGTATATACGGTCTGTCGTCCTACACCTTCGGAAGGAAGAAAAGCAAGTAACGAACGCTACATTATTTATCCCCTTATAGCGACGAAAGTTTAGAGTCCCACTTGACTCGTATTGGATTTACCAGTGTCGAAAACATTTTCGAAGTGCGAGGCTCGACGTACAGGTTCTAATTCAGGCTTATGGCCAGGGCACATGCGTGCGTGTTTCTGACAAGCACGTGAAAGCATACAAGCAACTACGTTCCAAGTCGTTCTGTTCCAACTGAGAAAAGGTAAGCCTTATCAGACTCGCGTGTTTGACCACCAACGATAAGTTTCTTCTTCGGCTAGGACGCATCGCCATACCGCCACGATTATGCCGGTGCAGGAAGGATCGGTCCACTCTCTCGTGATTTATTTCGACGTCAATGGTTATGTAGATGGTAGAGAGGCTAAATTACTAGGATAAGTTACGAAATTAGGACTGGATATACGATGGAGCATCATCTGGGTATGTGTATAACAATGTATATTGGAAGAGCATCTCTGAGAGAAATAGATGATATACCTTTCGGAAAAATTTTTGGCAAAACGTGGAGAGACGAGATTTCATAATGGAGAACACCGAGGGTGTAGTATCGTTTGGTATGAGTGGTGTCTACGTCGAGAGGATTTGTTAGACTGGAAATCTTTGTGATGAATGATTGAAGCGGAACAGGATGGTGATAGTTGGTCCTTTGGCTGCGTATAAGTATATTTGGAGCGTATGTTACATATATTATATAATGACTGTGCAAATAAGATAACTAGCATTAATAGAATGAGTTAGGGAGTGTACCATGAACAGAATGGGTAATTAATTCGAGACATTGACGGATGATTGCATACTCATTTTAAATGTACAAGAGATAAACGTGGTATCGGGACCGAAAGACTTTGCAATGAATATTTCATTACATGCATACAAGACTAGCCATGTGTAGCATTTGCTACTTAATTATAAAACAGCCAATTAAGTTTGCGGTCAAAGAATGTACGAATTATTAATTCCACTGCTAAAAACGAACAATTCAGCGCATGAATTTGTGATAAAAGGAATAGAGCAAAAATAACTTAAAAGATTTAATTTCAAATTTCTCGTATCACAGATTGAATGAATTTGATAAGGGAATAGATACCTCTATATAACACTGTCCAAAGGATTTTAAGTTCCATTTAAATCTGTGATAACCATTTCGTAGGTCCTTTAGACTTTACTTTATCAAAGAGGAACGCGTAATCTAAGTTGCTCTATCACCCTCGGATTTGAAAAAAGTACGTTTGTACAAGAATTAGCAATAAGAGCAATAGGGGACACATTCTCGTCTTACAAGTTAGATGAGAGTATCCCCAGTAAGTCAATGTCTATTGTTAAAATTATTTTGGCTACTAAATGATTATAAATAGCCATCAGAGATTTGAAATAAAACTCTGAGCATAATACATACGAATATTCTTGTATTTTCATAGAAAGTATATTATATAGTTGGAGACTGCTTCACAATAAGGTATTTTGTTGATTCCTCTGAGGAAGAGTCAACCTACAAGCTATATTAGGATGATGACCAGCTTTGATAGAACGGTCAGGTATATATGCTCAAACGGAAGAACATACATATAGAAAGTAGTACGGTTAACTTAACACAACGACGTGTACAAGAGAATTTATTAATTCAGAAAACCCGTAAGTCGTATTACTAGATTTGTATAAATTATTGAATTTATTGTTAACATCTAATTTATATTGTAATTAACAAATAACCGGAATCACACATATACGGTATAAATAGAGAAAGGTAGGAAAATGTCGACTATTATAGAGAGAAAGTTATTACTAACGAAATCGAAAATACAAAAATTCGAAAATCCTCCGCCGGTTTCGGAAACTGATTCGGACTCATAAAAAAGGGTCACCGCTCGAATTCTCAGGTCCTCAACTAGTGGAGCACGGTCTCGGTACCACGGTGTCTGGACCAGGCATTTCCGTGACATCACCAGTGGACCCAGGCGACCTTCCCGTGGGTCAGATTTGGGCAAGCTGTCTTTGGTTTAAAAATATTTATACAGACCTTTTTCGGTTTTATAGTCTCGTTTCGATTGAGGTATACCGTTGTTGCCTATAATATGTCTCGTCGACCCGCTTTCCAGTCAGTTCTTTGCCAGAACTAATCTACATATTTACTTTATAGGTTTATTATCTGAATTCGCTGGTTTGAACTTGAGTTCAGTCATTGCTTTTACGTCTTGAAATTTCTTCTATTATTTCGAAGATTTCGACGGCGTAGTGGTTGGCGGTGGCATTGGGCGTGGTTGTGGTGAGGTAGAGATGGATGGCGCTCATTGTCTATATCTTCTGGCTAGTCGTTAACCATTATCCACTTCACATATGTATCACACCCCATACTTGTTTCATTTCAGATTCTACTTACTTCTATTTCCGAATAATTTCATCGATGATTCGTTATCTCGGAATCGGTTCTACTTCATTGATGTGCTGTTTCCGTCTCATCGATGGATGATTCACTCCATTTCTTTAATGTTTGCGGTTTCTCTTCACTTTCCCTCTATTCCCTTTCGTGTAACTAATCCCTCTTCACTTGGCATTATATTTAAATTATTATATCCTCCTTTCAGCTTTCAGGTTCCTCAAGATTTATTCTGGAAGACTACGTTGGACGACGAGTGATGCGTGCGTTTAGACATAGAGAGTTACAAGGTAGAATACATTTTTGGACGACGAGGGATGGTTGCGTTTGTATATGAGTCGTTATAAATAGCTTTAAGATTGATAACTAGGCTAAGACTCACGTGAGCGTTATATGTAGAAAGGTTAACTACATGACTTGCAGCGAAGACATCTATTCCACATCCTTTCCCTGTTAAACCTAACGATTACCAAATATATCACAACTTTTCGCCCGGTAATCGCGATCGTCCGTAAGTACCAACTAGCCTACGCGACGTGCTTCTGTGTATTCGATAATTCCATGGATTGTAAGTCACTGTCACGATTCGTCTCCGACATCCTTCCAAGCCACTGTAAATCTCATAATGCATTGCATTCCAGGCTACGGGTCACTGCGCCTTCTGGAATGAATGCGAGGTTCATGCAGCCCTAGTTGTAGGCTGCGAGGGTATAGGCCTGTAGTTGGTCCGGCGTGTGCCTACGGTCATAACACTTGGGATGGTTAATCTCTACCGCTTGGGGCAGGGGCAGGTAATATCTCTCCGGCTGCAAGGCATGACTGGGCCCTCGTAGCGGCTCTGGGAGTTGCATTGCTTCGGGGACAACCGTGCTTCACGGCCAAGTCGTGGCGAAATCGGCGATGGCTTATGTGGGCTAGGCCCGATCGCGTTGCTCAAACTTGTTCGTCTTGTTCACAGTGGTACGTATCGAATGCTAGTCGTTCTTTTGTACAATCACGAACTCGTTCAGGCCCGTCGCGATTGCAACGTAGTTTTTCCCTGCTCGCGTTTTCCATATACGATCCACCAAATTTTTGGCACTAGGAAATATTAGCGTCTGTTGAAGTGTAGCATATTAGCGTTTCGTCAGTGGAGAATAAATTTGGTATACCTATCTGAAGCCCTTTTTGCAGGACAAAATGTAATACAGTGTGATTAGCTTCACTTTAGCTTCTTTCGCTCCAAATTAGATTAGGTAACTTTGAAACATATCTCACCTGCAGCCTTCACCACTGGGGCGCATGCCGCGCCTCGATGTGTAGTTACCTTCACGTTGGGAGTCCTGGTAGTACGTATCGCTACCTAAAGCGCAATTTTAGACAAACAATGCCATACTAATGGCTATGTACAAAGTTTATGACAATTTGTCATCTATTGGAAATATTCAATGTTGTTTTTGAGCTTCGTAGATACAAAGCGCACAGAAGATATGCTAATGAAATGTAAGCTATGTGATTAAATTGGGCATACATTTCACACCTATTTTTCTATCGACAGGACATCGATACCAAAGGACATAACTGTAACTAGGATCCGGAGTCTGTTGTAATATGCATTTAATCTTATATTACCAGTAAACTGCGAAGATACTTACTAACCTGAATTTTAAAAGGAGCTTATAGCTTATGAAACGGAAATTTACCATCCATAGTTATTGTTTAACTTATTATGCGACAGGGTACAAAGGTCTTAAGTTAACATCTGTATCATTAATTTAATGCCATTAGTTACATTATTCGAAATAATTCCTCCATTACTTATATACTGTAATGAATTTTCAGGTACATAATTTAATTGCTAACATAATACTAACTATACCTTTAGAACTTTTAGTCTACGCGATGCCGTACATGCAGCAATGACAGTGTTGGCGCGAACGGGATAAAAACTTCTTTTCCGCAATGCCTGGCAAAGTAGGTTACATTAAGCACATTTCCATAATACTTAATCTTCGTGAGTTGTGAGTAATGCAATCCTGGACGCTTCGCGGGGATGATGTAATTTCGATTACCTCAGAGACAGGAGTCAGTCTCCAATTAATGTCAGTATTCCACTCCCTTGTTTCGACAGACGAGGACGCTCCCGTGGCTCTGCTGCTACGTTTAGGGCGATTGCGTAATGCCGGATAAAGCAATAATCACACAAATTACCGATTCCTGCATAGGTTTGTGATCGCGAATCAAACCCCTCTTTAAAATTGGGAAACAATTCCTACGAATTTCGATTCTATCTCTTGCACCTAGATCTAGACCCTTGTAGTCGGTTCTAACTTTCACCGAATTTAGTTACAGCATTCCTTTGTTAATTGTCCTGTATATACTTTAGAAAATGTTATGTATAACATGGACACACACCTTCACCTTCTAACCAATGAAGGTTAATTAACGTAGATTTTCAATTGAACAGATAAGCATCATGCCCTTACGCGGACCTGCACTATACATCATAGTACCTGCGATACAAGTGTGGTAAAAGTACGTGCTTCGTAGAGCTCTCCGAATTTGATTCTTCTACAGTGAATATATTAAACGGATTTTAACAGCCACCTTAACGTCTTCGATGCATATTTTCGAATTAATCGGCGAAGACCAAATTTAACATATTTCTCAATACTTTTCGGGCTCCATATATCGCGTCATAGGAATCTCTGCCTTCAATTCATGTTCCCACACAAATTGCCCAATATAACTCATGGAACATTACCTAATTCTGCGCTGAATCCGATAGGACAATAATTTCTAAGAATTTATATTTATAAATTAATTACCTGATACATTTCTTCAAAAACACTCACTCGAATGCTCTACAGGCTCCACAAATAAATCACCTACGACATGATCAATAAAACTCATATTAACTGTAGAACTACCAGGACCAGGAGGAAAGGGGAAAAAAAGGACTTGCTTTCGATGCACTCTATTCGCAATTGCCGAGATTATGCTGTTTCTTATTGCAAAATAGACCTAGTATCGCGAACTTTCCATCACGTATACCTAGCTATTCGAAGGCAACTGGGAGAGTGAGGGTCGAATATACAAAGCCCAGGTCAGTCGGGAAATCCGTGGGTAACGCGTAGTACCATTAGCATGGTCACATATGGTTATGCCAAACTTTAGTTGAAGTCGAAGGTAATTGCCGTTTGGTCGAGCTGTGAAGCTAAAAGTCGAAGTCGATAAGAGTTGTAATATTGCATTATTATACTGAGCGTTGTAGTAAGCCGAGAAATAATTCGTAACTTTATTGTCATTTTCACATATTTATGTTGTTGTTGCCAATAAATATTACCACCGTCTAATCTCTGTATTGATATAAATATTTATTCGATCGTGTTCGTAATTACGTGTGCTTTTATTATTTAATTATACCGATTTAACCCTTTGCGCTCAATAGGCACACTTCAGACGCCATTTGATAAAATTTTGAAGCTCCATATTCATTGATGTGTCAAATTCCAAATAATGTAACTGCGTGCGAGGTACTGAAATCAAATAGCGCTGCGTGTCAATCACCATATGTTTTCTAGTTCCTGCTCCGAAAACTACCCTCAGCGTTGCATCCGAGAATCTTTGAATTCCTATCCTCCTTTGGTCAAAAAATCGTAGAGACCGTGTAGTTAGTTACCATCAATAGTATATATGATATTCGGGTACTTGTTACAGATTGATGGTTCTAATGTTAACAATGTGTTTTGATCAGTTAAGAATTCCAAATTCCTAAACGAACATATAAATGCTATATCCTTGTCACCCTTCAATCTATCTACAACTCTCACAGATACCGTTCTCGTACTCTCAGCCAAATCATCCTTCCGATTTTTGGTGAAATGTAACATATATTCTGATTAATGTCATTTCCCAAAAAAATGATGGAAGATATGGAACAATCTTCGTTGGACGTTCGAAGATTAGTGGAACAAGAGAAATAAATCTTGGAACACGGCAGCTACAATGTGAGAAAACAGAGGGTTTGCGAAGATATACTCTTCCACGAATGCGGAACAAAGGCGGAAATATGTTTGGTTAGCAGAAGGTGCCCAACATCCTTGATTACAGAATAAATACCCCTCATCTTTAACAAACATGCGCTCTAAAATAGCTTGAATGAAGTACGTCCGCAATTTGCTTGCCATAGTGACGCTGGATTACTTATCTGATATACTCCTAACCACTCCAAATTCCTTATCAAGTTTCATACAATTCTCAACTTTCACAGTGCCGCGATCTCATGACCCTCTCCAAATTCCTCAGAGACCAAAGGGACCTCCGCTCCATCTTGCAACTTTTATTCCAAAGTTTCACCTTTCCTCCCTTTCGACACCCCTGCCGCTGTATTTATGATCGTGACAACTTCCGCCGTACCAAATAGATCGATGACTCGACCCTAACGGGTCTGGAGTCCCCCGACGTACCGCCTCGGAAAGGTTGTTACAATGGATGCAACGTGTATGAAGCGTAATACCTGACCGAGTGCGTCGTTATTTACGAGGGAAACGTTGTCAGCCAAAATGAACTGAAGTTCTCCGGTATAAATGAAGCTTTTCCTCCATCCGCGCAGCCGCCACTCGCTGGATCCTCTTGCACACTTTCCCCTTCGCCTTCCCCGCTCCCATTTTCGCACACAGAATTGAAGCACCCGCACGTGTCAGAGGTGGCTTGATCGACGTGTTTCCAGTCTAAACTACCTCTAAAGGCTTCCACCGTGTACACGTTCGACGAGAGTAATTAGACAGGGCCCTGAGTGGATTTGCTAGATCTCTGAGTCACGGAGGGTTTTCTCCAATGACCTGTTTTCCTTCGAATAGCTACAATTTTAACGAGACCTTTGGTGACCTCAGTGGATATCTTTGATAAAGGTTTGCTTGCAGGATTTCGCGAAGAATATATTAGTAGCTTTTGGTAGGTAATTGTTTAGAATTTTGACGTGCACATTGGTCAACTTATTGGAAATTTTTGGTCGATGTTGGTTCAAAATTACTCACCAATTCTTGAGAGAAATTTTCGTATGCGCTGATGTAATGGTTATTGTAAGGAATATATCTATTTCTCTGCCTATGCCAACTTTTTATGCTATAAAGCTATTATTTCTTTTAAAGTAGTTACGTATAGGGCAGTTAATTTTACGACACACTGAGTTCGTTACTTCGAGTATATTTGTGCGTGTTTGATGGCGCGTTCTAAACGAATTCTGGCAGGAATTTGAAATAGAACACGTTATTAATTCAATGGAATGCTCGCTCAAATGTCTTACACGCAATCTTCACTGACACGAGAATCGTATTACTATCTGCGAAGGAAAAGTGAACCTCAGTTATTAGGTATGGTTATGTAAACGATTGCAATATATTTGTAAGAAAATCTACTTCTATTTAGGTACGGAGCGAATTCACAGTTCACGGGAATGAGCAAAGTTTTGCTTAACTAATGATAGAATCAATTGAAATTCACTTTTGAGCAGAGTAATTCATTATTTCCAATCTAAACCCTTTGCATCTGTGCCAATAGTAGTAAGAAGAATTATAAATTTAACGCACATTTGAGATACATTTATTGCGAAATATTTTGAGCCATTGTTAGGAGCTGTTTAATCGTGCATGACGGCATTAAAATGGCTTAAAATTATATCTTCAGCATGTATAATTCTTCTTGCTTGAAGCGAGATTTAATTTGTAACATAGAATTCGTTTCCCGCCTTCGCACAATAAATAAATGTCAACATTTATGTGTAGTCGCGCGGCTTATGTTCACAAAATACCAATTTATTTGCTAATGTTATGAAGAATATGAGTTGCTGAGGATAATATTCTTAATTACCACAAACCATGGCTAGTTAATTAATCTAAAACCACATCGCTTGATGCGAATTTGATTTCTGAACTTCTGGATTGAATTATCTTCGGATGGTAGTGATGCGTAATTCACCGCAGTGTAACAAAAGTCTCAAGAAATTTTATATGCAATATCATATTATAAACGTGACGCTGCGCTAATATATAATACGTAGGATGCCCGCAATAAAATAATGTAGAGACGTACTAAGCAATATTACCATTCCCACATCATTTCTCATTCCATTCCTCCTGTCGCCGAGACATCATCCTGAATTCAATGTTCATATGTATGTGCTAAACTCACTATACTAGGTCCGTCAAGCTTCCTTTCTTAAAATGCATAATTTAGCCGAAACAATTTATAATAAACTAATTCCGGTATTATATCGAATTTTCTTTGCTATAAAATATTCTCAAGATACCTACTTAAATGTATATTCAAAATGGCGACAAAAATAATCTTTCACATTTTCATATTTACCAGTAGCACATGCGCGGACTTTGCTGCCAAATACAAATTAAGGCCTACGTCTTATAAAATCTTTGCAAAAGGAGGCGGAGGAGCATTCCATCTTTCACATGCATGCATTTGAACTTCGATTCTCGTGATTCCTTCTGGTGAACCAGCGTCACGTGTACATGCTATGGCCATGTGGCTGCAAAGGGGAAAAGGGTGGTAGAGAAAGGGAGGACTATAGGAAATTAACTGTGTTGCAGAAATATGAAAAATGTCGCACACATGCATTCGTACACAGGGGAATGGAAGGAATGGGTGCATTCGTTGGCCCCGCTGGAAGCATAAAACGTGGCGGGTGTCGTTGACACTTCATTCGCACATGTGTTCCATCCTCCACTCGGAACCACCTTGCATCATTCTTATGTCATCCACCCTGCCTCGAATACTATGGCCAAAGTTTCATTGCACGAATTCCTGCACCGCGATCGTTTCATCATATTAGAGTTATTTTCCATTATATTGCCTGGCGTAATTCGTTTGTCCGAGATCTGTTCCTCGAGATTATTTCGTTTTCAAATGTTTTGTGCCTGAATTTGGATACAAGCGATAATGAGCGTCCATTTATAGCAGATGGTTGGTAGTTTTTGATATTCGTTGAAGCAGACTTCCATTTTTGTCCTCTACCCTTCTATGAATTCAAAGAAACATTCCTCCGTTAACGTTGCTTGATAACATAATAGTTGTGGTTTATGACGTGATGTCAATCGATTCCGTTGTGAGGTTAAAGGGAGAGGTATGTTGAAATAACGACTGATATAAGGCGAAATTCACAAATTATTGAAAATAAACTAAAAAGGAAGAGAGGTACACTTATGGTATGCTAAAGCAACCAATAATATCGTTTGTTACTAGTACCTTGCCGATGTATATAATTTATACTAAATCCAGAATATCACGTCGGAATTAATTTGGATATTACCACAAAACTCTGTTCTAATGAAAGAAACAGGAAAATACACTTTTCTATGACATTCATTATATAACCACACCTCTATGTCCATTTTTACATAATGGAATTCCATAGTCCACAATATTTCATTCGAATGTACATACTGTGCTATACCAGTCTAACCTGAGATATCCACTTCAGTTTCATGAACATTTAAACTGTTGCCTATGTCATCTTATACATTCAAGTATACCGGGAAACATCACTCCAAGTCATTAATTGGATCATCTTCTTCCACGAATATATTTTTATTACAAATTTACAAATTCACATCTCCCTGAACGCTCTGTACATATAAATTGAGGAAGAATTAAATGCCACGTAAGAGGGAATTTGTCTTAATTCAATCATTTATCTACATGTGAATGTTCAAATCAGACAAAACAAGCGATGAAGTTATTCGTAGGTAGCCCATATAGAACGAAAGTAATGATAACTAATATTTAATGTCACTTGCACTCTGCATCTACACACATACTTCCGTCTTAGGCCGAAAAGAAGTAGAAATTCTTCATGAAATAACACAGCAACAGCTACACTGTGCGACAAGATGATAGTACCCCCTGTAATTTTCAGTGCCTTTCGAATAACTTCAGAGCGGTATATCTCGTTAAAAAAAATTGTCTTTGACTATACACAAATATTACTTGGGAGCGGGGGACGTTATCGTTACACAAAAAAATTATCGACACAAGATATTGTTGAAGCTTTGACGAAACAGTCACTATCTTCAGAATATTATGTAAGGATGAAGATAAAAATAGCAGTAATCAATTCCCCTTATTTATTTTTTTCACAAGCGTGATACGTCAACCAGTATTTGCTCCTAGATTCGTATTCACCACATTAAATTACAGAAGATTTTAAGGGAGTTGCTTTTAAAAATCATATCCTCCATGTTCTGTCTTTTCTATCACATTCGCCATGCCTTATTGTGTTGCCGCGATTCTTCCCATAAACCAGTAAAACCTGTACTAGGGACTGTAGATGATAATTAATGGTCGTTTGCGGTGCTAAAGGCTGAAAACCCTAAGAGAATACGTATGTGACATGTGCGTAAAATGAATTTCGATATAACGAGCAGAGAAACCTGCAGGCTGCGCTGATATTTCGTCTAGTACTGTGCGATGACATTTGTCACAAGTCATGACTACTTCCTCCCAAAGTTTCGACAACCACAGCCCGGAAGAAAGTCATTCGTTGAGACGAGTATGAAGTTTGACCGTAATACAGATTCCACATGCCTTCCAGTTCTTCGAATCCGCTGTAATTTCTCAGTACCTGTGTCACGTAAAAATTCGAGAGATGAAGGATAAAATGCTTAACTCCAAATAGATCGAGTTCCTTATTAACTACAGGTGACGTTAAACTTCGCGTTGCCTCAAGGCTCAGTCAAGACTGACATTTGGCCGGTTTGCTGTGGCCTTTATCATGGAACGGTTCTTTTGTCGTCGGATGCGATAAGGTTCGTTATCTTGCGTTTGTTGGGTAATATGAGAGCTGTTTCCGACGACGTCAGGTGGGCGTTTTGGGATGTCACATTCTCCCCCTACTTAGATTGAGTTTAGTGGCTCAAACCAGTCTTTTTATGATGGACTTGTGAAGCTTAGCTCTTCTTGCCTCTATAGTCACGGTTCCTGGGAGGTCCTCTTCAAATGGGACACCTGGGCTGCTGTTGGTCTCCAACATATTGGTGTATAAGTTGATTGGTGGTGAAGTTGTGGTTGGTGCAGCTTGAGCGTTATTATTTTGTGTCCCGGCTTGGTGTCTCTTGATTTTGCGACATAATATATATATATATTATCCCCATGTTTGCACCTGGTCTGCTCCATGCGAATTATGAACTTGTCTCGATTTATCCGTCGGATGGTTTAATGTGTCTGAATAGCTGTTTCAATCACTGAATATTTTCGGGCTGCTCTCTAACGTTCCTGAAATATTACTTAAGCTTGTGCTATTACCAATTTGGGTTGTCTCAGTTATTGTTCTGTGAGTGATATTTACAGTGGCTCCTCCTATCCACATGTGATTATTCCCGTACAATATGTCGCATGCTTCTTTCGATTGCAGTAGTGAGGCTTGTTTCAGCTTTATATTCTGATGTTCCTTTTCCTTAAATACAGTTAATTCTGTGCTGTGCTGGCGTCGCTATGAATTGATCCTCTGCTTGCAGTGGTATAAACGTCATTTGATCGAACTCATAAATTGTGAATTGAGAGAATTTGATATTGTTATCAATACTCCATATTTCAAAGGCGCAGTCGGGTTTGGCTCAGCGGTCGCTCATGGGTTGCGTTTGTTTGCATAAAAGATGGTTATTATGGTTCTTGCATATTTTGTCAAAGTATTTTTGGTCTACATTGACATAAACAAGTCCGGAAGAGGAAAATGTCGGCCTTTCAATCAATGGTACCATGAATACCCGGGTTTCCTTGTTTGGTATGGGGTATACGATCTGTATATCCCACTTCATATCTTGCAGAGCGGGGATTGGGAGTTTGAAGAAAATTTTGCTTCCTTGGGTGAACAATGCGAGACTTCCTATGTCTAATATGTGTTCGAAATTCTCTTTCGCCGGTGTCATTATAGTGCTAATTACCCTAAGGCCTAGTGTTGTGGCGTAGCTTTGAATATAAACATCGTGATCAATCACCTGTAGGCCTATGGTTCCTTCTTTTCTGAGCAGTATTACGTTAAATATCACGTCTAGTTGTAAGTGGCGTTCATAAGTAGAACTCTCAATCATAATTAGCCTTGCATTCATGATTTCGTCTCATCTACTCCCTTTTACAGGATTTTTGAGGTCTGCGCTGAGTGTGTTAAGTTGCTCTAAGATAGCTGTGTTTATGATTCTCCTAATTAGAGCTGTTTGGTTAGCAACTATGGCTTCAAGCCGATTTCCTTTGCCGAATAACTTGTCAATAATTGTATTGACTATTTGCATGTCATTTGCATATAGCGTTCCAAATGAACCTTTGGATACTGATCCTATCACATCGGCCAGGCCCCTTTTTGCTCTATTGTGCATGATAAGTCTTAATTGTGCTTCTAGGTTTCGCAGTTTATCTTCTTTAAGGCGTAGCATATTTACTTCAGCCTTAACTAAAATTTCCGCGTTACAATTTTTCTGTGGATCCCTTACATGGAATTTTATGAAGTCTATCTGAGAATAAACGTCACTTATGCCTAAGCCCATAAGTATACTATTGTTAGAAGGGTATGTACATCCCCTACCAAACTTCTAATGGAGTATAATGTTAGCGTTCAGGGGAATAACTTCAGAGCGAGCCCGTAATTTGCGGCGAAGGTGATCGTCCAGAAATGTACGTTTTCAGTATGTTACCATGAGACTTCGTCAACTGGTTGCTTACAATTATTTCATAGTATGGTGTATGAACTCCGCGATTTCGGCATGGGCCTAACCATTCTACATATAACTTATCATGTTCATGATTTTTAAGTACCAATACCAAGCCCCTTCTTTAATCATGGTTTGAGTCTTTGCTGTGTTTCGCAATTGATCCCCTTGGTATCTTTCTTTGTTCCTCATTAGTGTTCCTCTGAGGACTGTTAGATAGGCTTTAAATCGTTTTTGCCACTGTTCGGACATTTCGCTGCAAGTAAAGTCTGCTACCTTAGCTACAGAGGACGGTAGATTGGCATTTCTTCCAAATGCTTATTCAGAGGGTGTAAACCCGGTGGAATCGTGAGTTGCCGTATTGTAACCCAGGCAGACAAAATTTAATATCTCTTCCCATTCTTGTTCTGTGTCGTGAAGGCCGGCTCTTGTTAAATATTATGCTCTTACTAAATATTATACTGTTGCATGTGTACGTTCTAGGGACCCGTTGGATTGCTTTTGGGAGACTGTAGTTTTAATGTGTCTAATTTTGAACATGTTCTAGAACTTTGTCATTAATTCGCTTATGAAGTTTTGTCCCAGGTCAGTAAGTATCGTCTCTGTTGCTGAAAATGTGTAGATACAGTATGTGGGTAAATCGTTTATTATGGCCTCGGCTTGTTGGTTTTTAGGGTTACAAGCGTCAGGTATTTCGTTAATTAGTCCTAAATGGTAGAATAGATTGATTTCCTTTCCTTGCTTTGGCCATTTGTCCTATTATGCCCATGCTAATTTTGTCGTTAGGTTGCGTCGCTGTTTCAGTAATTACAGGCACTTCTTTAGGGCGCATCTATGTTAATTTTTTCTTTTCACTGGCGTCACAGTTTTTTATGAATTGTTCAATTTTTCCTGATGGTTGCGGTATCATGTACTTGGCTTCTATACGTTGGTAAGTTTTCTGAATTCCGAGGTGTCCTATAGTGTCGCTGTGGTTTTCCTTTACCACTGTTTCTATTTCTTCAGGTGTTGGGTATATAATCGGATCCCGATCAAATTGTATCTGTCAGACTCCATAATTGATGAATATCAAGAATATTTTAACGCGGTTCTTTTTCGTTTCAGTAAGTGTGTTGCCTCCTATTCCCATTTCGTCCTGGTTTTTAGCAATGTGGCATAATTCTTTCAACCATTTAATTTTGCCGTAACTGCCTAATTTCGTTCTTGTTGGTTGACAGAATGGGTGAGCGTCAGAAATTTTCTTTAAGCGAAGAGGTAGTTCTGGTTCTTCTTCCCATTTGTGAAATTCCTGTATATGGTGCGTGTCGCTTGTTTCGTCGGCTGCTCATGGCTGTGTTATTATGTGCATTCCAGGTAGCGCGTCTGCTGCTGTACTATCATTTCCTTTATCGTAGTCGATTTCGTATGCATATTCCTCTAACCTTAGTCTCCATCTCATTAAGCGTGATGAGTTGTCTTTGCAATTTTGCAGCTATTTTAGGGCTTGGTGACCAGTTGTCACTAGGAGTTCTCGTTCTAACAAGTGCCGCCTCTATCTTTTCAATGCCCAAAACATAGCGAGCCATCCTGTTTCGGTCGTGGAATAGTTCTTTTCAATTGGATTCAGTGTGCGGGAATATAGCAACATGGATGGTCGTCCTGGGATTGGATGGCTCCTCTTCCGTCATTACTTGCATCTGTCGTTAATCTGAAGGGTTTGATAAAGTCAGGATATGTCAGTACTTGTGCTTCGCATAAGGCTATCTTTGACGAGTCAAATCTGTTCTGCTGTTTGTCCGTCCAAAGGAATGGTGCCACTTTCTTTATCATATCTGTCAGATGTTTCGTAATTTTTCTAACGTTTTCAATGAATTTACAGTTATATCCAGACAGTTCTAGAAAAGATTTGATTTCGGCTGTGTTAGTTGGAATTTTGAAGTTTTTTTTACTGCGTATGTCTTTCTATGACTTGGTTTCATTCCATCGGCGGTGATTAAATAGCGATGGTGCTCTGATTTATGTTTCAATAATTCACATTTACCCGGATGGATTTTATGTCCGAGTTCTCTAAGTCGTTGGAGTACTATTGCAGGACTCCCGACACGTTTTCCTATTGTATCGCCAGATATTTTAAAGTCACCAATGTAGACAAAGCAATGCTTGCTAATCAATCCTTTGAGTGCCGTATCCATCCTGCGTTGGAGAGTGGCGGGGCATTTTAGAATCCAAATCGCATGCGGTTAATATGAGAGTGCCCCTGAGGAGTGCTAAATGCTATACATTTCTTTGACGATGGAGCCACTGGTATTTGGTGCAAACCGGAGGATAGGTCAAGTGCGGAGAAACATATGGTGATTCCTAACTGAGATAGAATATCGTCATTGTCTGGTAGGGAATACGCGCCTTGATCCGTTAATTCGATCAATCTTCTAAAGGAAATTACTATACGCCACTTTTGCTTTCTGGATGCGTCGGCCTTATTAAGTACGACGAATACGGTGGAATTGTAGGGGAAGCTTGACTCCGCTATAATTTTCTTTATTATGCGTTTCGGTCATCTGTCTTTCAATTTCATGTTTGTGAGATTCAGGAGGTCTGTGTGATTTGGTGTTGATAATTTTGTTTTGCTCTAGTGTAATGGCGTGTAATAGTTAAATTAGTTCTGCGTGAAGTGTTAGTTTCCAGGTTCAAGATATTGTGGTAGTGTATTAAAATTTGTTCTATCGGTTCGCGCATGTTTTTCTCCATATGACTTGTCCCTACTGTGGCTCTGAATATGTCCATCTGGCTTGTTTCATGTGTATTGTAAATTTGATTATTGATTTCTCTGCTAGTCTCACCAGAATTTAAGAAGCATGGTCGTAAATGTGTTCCCTAGAGATAGATAGCTTCAACTCTTGTTTTGCCTGGGTGTACTTCGGTTGGTCTCTGGAAATATAATACGTTATTGTTGAGTTTAACTTTGTCACAGGAGACTTCATATTTGTATTTTTCTAAGAGTGGCAACCCACATACTCCGTGTTCTATTGCGGGACAGTTCTCTAGCATTAAATGTATTTCATGTGATTGGCCATAAAGTTTGAGGTCTATGAAACTGTTTGTCGTGTATTTGTCCTGCCACATGAGAAATATTTGAGGTTTGTCTGCTGGGAAGGTATTGCTGCATACTTTCGTCTCTTTCAGTAGGCTGATTCCAGCTTCTCCGTCGATGAGGAATACGGTTCTTCCTCTTGGGGTGTTGAATCCTGTGATAAGTAATCTTCCTCTAGTGGAGTTGATTCTAGTTTTGGATCGCTGACGTCTTCTAACTGTATTTGATTCACGTTTGGTGGTAGGTTTCATTGGCTGGCTGGGAGAAAATCTGATTGCGGGCATAGGTTAGCTACATGTACGACTTTCCTACACTTGAAACACTTCGTCTGAACTTGATCTGACAACGTTGTGCGTTCTAATTATTTGAATCTGTTTCCTGTGCGAGGAGCGATGCGCCTCAGTGCAATGATTTGCGCTTTATTCCTTTGTGAGTCGTATTGACGTTGTCGAGTGGGCGCGGGTAATGAGTTCATGTTAACGTTTGATTGCTTCCATTCGATTTGTCCTTCACGTAAGAATCGTTATACTTCGGCAGCTTTCTTCTCTGCTTCTATTAGTGATTGTGGCTCGTTTGCTGAGAGTATTCTTCCGATATAACGTTTCAATACTTTTAGATATATTCTATTCTCCTTATTCGCTGTTGCTTCCATCATCATACGTCTGGTTAGCGGTAGATGGTGTTCATTATTTGTGGCTTTCGTCAATCTGTCCAGTATGCGCCTGGAGTGTATGTTGAAGTTCTGAGTGCTCTTATCCCTGCGTTATTTAATTTCGCGTAACTGTTCACTATATTCTTCTGTAGTAACTTGAATTGCTACGTTCCGTAGCAACGCTTCATATAATTCTCCGAATGACGCTATTTGTACATTTCTTATTCCAAATGCTGCTTTTCTTCCCGACTTTAGTTGCTTTGAGTGACAATTCCTTCCCTACACACATTGCGGATAACTATCGCCTCCTTAATGAAGTTTTCAACTCCTATATCGTTATCTCCATTGAGGGTCGGTATAAGCCTCATTGCTTCTATCGTTACGTTGGCAAGGTAGGTACAACATCTGGCATATGGTCATATTCTTCTTCGAAGGAATCATCCTGGATTGGTGTCTGTGGTGGGATTTTCTTTCATACCGTACCTGGTGGTTGTGGCTCTTATCGTGCAGCTGTGCTCGTACTGTCGTCACTCGTTTTTGATCTACAAAATTCGCCAAATTTCATGGTACATGGTATGCAAGAACCTACCCGCTGTTCACCTAAGGCATTGCCAATTATCTCTACTCCCTTGATTCGCTCTTCATGCTCTTCATTGGATTGCTCCGTTAGGTGTTTGAACTGTCGCTGTAGTTCTATAGTGTTCAGCTCATGGCGTTCATTCCGCTTCAGCATGGCGTAAAGTATGGCTCGGAGGTTCGGGTATACCGTAGTAGAGGCTGGAGTGATTGAGGCCGTGTCCTTGCTTTTGCTTATGATTAAATTGCATTCATCTGTGTGTTGACTATCAAAACGAATTCGTCTAGCACGGCATTGTAGAAATAAAACCAGTGTTATTACCTGATGAATGAGTCCTTTGTTCGTGATAGTACGTTCTTCCTTAGGGTTGACACGTAGTCCCATGTCTTACCAACCGTAGTTAGGAAGTAGTTGACTTTCTCAGGGCATTGATCACTATCCTGGCATAGATCGCCAAAATGTCACGCAATATTTCGAGTGGAGATAAATAAAATGTTTTGCTCCAAATAGATCGAGACCTTCATTAATTTCAAGTGATGTTAAGCTTTGCGTTGCCTCGAGGCTCAGTCATGACAGACCTTTGCACAGTTTGATCGGAACTTTGTTATGGACCGTTTCCTTGTCGTCGGATGCGATACGGTTGGTTACCTTGCGTCCGCTGGGTAATATGGGTGCTGGTTCCGATGACATCAGTTAGAAGTTTTGGGGCGTCACACGTGCTACACGATGGCGACGTAGAATGTAGATTAAGACGTAACCATAGCGTACCAATTAATTGACTGAATTGAGAGATTGTGGATATTATGAAGTAAAAGTACACTAAGCAAGTAGTGCACGGAAGAAGAGTGCAATTACTAAGCAGTAGTTGAGGGGGAAGGGCTGCCCTTGGAAGGAGGGATATAGTTAGATGTTGGTTTGAGGGTTTGTAGCGCTTTGACTTTTAAGGACGAGCTATATTAGTATTACGTAATAGTATTAAGAATATTTTGTTAATTAATGGGGTCACATAATTCAACAAACTAACCACGCCATGTTCGCAAATCAGGGGATTATATAAGATACACCACTTAATTTGAACTGCACTACGCATATGCTGCTTGAAAAATATGAGCACAGTTTTTATATCGGTAGAAGTACCTGCTGCCGAATTTTGGATAGAATTTAATCAATTAATTAATTAATTTGACACAATGATGATTGAAGTTTGCCAATTGGTTAATGCCATGTATACGACCAACTATCGTCTTAAACGCTATTATATTTGGCTACATACCTGTCTAATGGTCATTACAATAGTTAGCAGTATCTTAATTGAAGAATTGAGCTCTTTTTGTTAACTGCATGTCTTCCTTTTCTTTACAGAATTACACTCATTTCGCTGCCTACGTCTGAAGAGACGATTTTGATGCAATTTTTCTCGACCTGCGCATTGAGCGAATTGCCATGAACAGTTTGAAGGATCTTCGGATTATGTATCGTCCATTCCTGACTCAATTATACTACAAAAATTTACCCTTCCGATTTCCATTCTTCATTTCCTGTTGCGCGTAGTGTCAGAAGCTCGAAGCTTACCCAAAATGATATTTGCCGTGCAAAAGCTGGAATTTCACGCTAACAGGCCTTTTCATATTTAAGAAAAGGAAAGGGAACCTTATTGTGCCCGGTTTGGTACTTCTTCGGAATGAGCGGTTTTCGCCGTCCACAAGCTTTATCTCGGCTGCATGGCGTATCTGGATGGAAATAGAGAACATCGATTATCTATGCATGAAGTTTTTTATCTCTAACGCCACAGCTGCGCGCTGCAGCACGTAGCACAGCAATGCAGAGCAATAGGTAGCACCGAATGTTACCGCATAGCACAGCACAGCACACTGTTCTTCAGGACGGCGCCACTTCGAGCAGCACCGTTACCACAGCACAGCACTTCATTTTCCAGCACCGCATTGGATAGAACCGCAAACAGAACAGAGCATAGCAGTGTGTTGCTGGTCGCAGGAGGGTGCAACAGTGCGCAGTAGGACTCGTAGGCGCTCAGTAATGCTTCGAATACCAATGAAACGCTGCGAATAGCACGGATTCCTTGACTAGTATAACAGATATTAACCGCAGCAGGGCACAACAGAGCGCAGCAGATGGTGTGAGAGTGCCGCAGAACATATTGAGGCGCCGTATACCCAAGAACAGATGCCAATAGCAGAAATACCTAACAAGAGCGGACATAACATGTCCATACTTATCCTACCATGACACGATAAGCAGGCCGCAGTGTTGCGTAGAATCCATCGAAAGCAGCGAAAGGTACAGATTCCTAACCTATCCTCGATTAACCATTCCAAGCCTGACACACCCTAACATCACGTACACTACTTTCCGTAACCTAACTGCAGCTGGGATCTGTTGAACGCAGGAGAACGACGCAGATAGCAGGAGAGCACTGTAATGCGCCAAATTCCAGAGAATACTATCGCAAATCACAGATTCCAAACCCAAGGTAACCTGACCCAGCCTATCCATAGTTGAGCACGGCATAGTGTAGTTGAGGACATCAGAGCATGGCACAGCAGATTGAAGGGTTGAACACCACTGGTGGCAGCGCATAGCACCGATTCGTAACCTAACATTTTCAATCGTCGCATATCCAAACCGTACCTCAGTGTAGTGTATATGCGCGAAACATGGCGCAGCATAAGAGGGCAGTTCTCAGTAAAGCGACGAGAACCACAGTACCGCAGCGAATAAAGCATCCTCGTGTCTTAATCCAATCTGACCTAACCTTGTAAACTTTACCTTCCCAAACCTACCAAGAGCGGAGCATTGCAGTGCCCACCAAAGTGCAGCTGAGACATGCAGGCAAAACGTAGGTGCTAAATAAAAATGAATCGCATCATTGCCATTGGATTAACTAATCCACTGAGCATTAAATGATATAGCAATTCCAGAATGATCAAAGGATGGACCAATTATGGCTGGAGACATTAGCAACTGAATATACATTTCTGGCTCCAGCTATATACCCAATGTTATTTGCATTGGTATAATCTATTTACAGGTCATCCAAATTCTATGCCGATGACAGAATGACGAAGGGGTAAATCAATTTTCGCCAGAGGTATCAACAATTAGCAATACAGGAATGGGTATGTCTGCTACAAAATTGTATATCCATTTCATTAACCAACACACTGACATTCTAAATCCTAGAGCCATCTGAGGATGTTCAAGGGAAGGAACAGCTGTCTCCAGAGATACAAACAATTCAGGATAAAATGCTGAGCGAAGCCACCAATAAAGATCCATTGCCATTTGAGTAACCTACGCAATGAGAACATAAATTCTGCAATAAACTATTGATGTACCAATGGCTACACAAGTCATCGCTGGAGAATTTAACAATTAGTAATACGGTACTAAGTACAGTCATCTACACGTCCTTGTAGCCATTGGATAAATCCATTCACTGGTCGTGATGTTTCCACAGCTATCATAGAATGATCAGCTGATATTTAAAATATCGCTAGAGATATAATCAAGTGAAAATACTGTACAGAATATGGAAATCTTCACAGTGCCATTGCAATTGCATTAATCTATTCACTAACCATTTAAATTCCATAACAGTTCTAGAATGGTAACGATTAGTGCCGGCTACAAAACACTAAACCCCTTGTGTTAATCTTTGCACTTATGATTCCTATCCCTCAGCAGTTCTAGAGATATTAATGTGGATATCAATCGTCCCTCGACATATTGCCAATTGGCAATACACTACCAAGTACAACCCTCAGCAGTGCACTATATCAATTGGAATAATTTATTCACTAATCATATAAATCTTACGGAAGTACCCGAATGACCAATGGATAGACCAATTGTCGTTGTTGATATTAGAATTGACACTACAGCACAGGGTACGGTCATCTAAAAGGTACTGTAACCGCTGCTTCAATGTATACACTGATCGTCTATATTGTACATCAGTGATTCGCGCATAATTGGGTAGGTCAGTTATCGCTAGAGATACTATCATTGAACACTTCGTTACTGAGGATATGTATCTACACATTACTCTAGCCATTGGATTAATTTACACACAGATATCTTTAATTCTATAGCAATTCTATAATGATTAATGTATGTATCAATTGATGCTGGAGATAACATCCATTGCATCGATATATTCACTGACTGCTTACCTTTCATACCAATTCAAGAATAATCAACGGCTACATCAATTGTCGCTACAGATATTCAAATATGAGAATACTCTACTTAGTGCAGCTACATTAGCGGAAATATAGCCTCCTACGCATTAATAACGCCATTCAATGAATCTAATCAGTAAATATCTAAATTCCGCAGCAAGTCGAGAATTATCAGTGGATGGATCGATTATCTCTAGAGATATTAGCAGTTAGGAAAACAGTAGAATGTGTAGCCATCTTAACAGTACTACATCCATAGCATTAGTCTATTCACTGATTTGTCACTTCTGTACCAATTCTTCATTGATCACTAGATAGATGTGTTGTGGCTTGATATATTAGCAATTGAAATTACAGTACTCACTTTAGCCACGGACACAGTACTGTAGGCAATGGATTAGTCCACTCACTGATCATCAAAGTGCCATGGCAATTCTATAATGGTAAATGGTTACTTCAAAGATAGCTAGAAATGTCAACAATCAACAGTACCAATCTGTGAATAGCAGTACTACATCCATTTGGTCAATCTACTCTTTGATTATTTAACTACCACAGCATTTCTGGAATGATAAATTGCTAGATCAATTATCTCAAGAGGTATTGACATTTGACGTTGCAGTCCGGTGTCTAGCATCTTAAGGGAAATATAGCCATCTGCGTAGTACTCAGGCCAATTCATTGATGTATCCAGTGATAATGTTAACTCGAAAGCAATTCTATATTGATCAATTGCTGCATGAATTTCCGCTTGAAATACTAACAACTGACAATACGGCGCATAGTATATGAATCTACGCATAGCCACTGTATGAATCTATTCACTGAACACATAAGACAGAAAGCAATCCTAGAATGATCAATGTATTTACCATTTATCCCTGGGTACATTGTCAATTAACAATACAGTACATGGTGGAGCCACCAACAATGAACTATAGCCACAGCAATAATGGATTATTGCCGTCAGCGCAGTACCGTAGCCATTGGATTAATCACTTGCGTTATCGATTCGATCCTACTGCATTCCAAGAATTATCAATGAATGGATCAATCATCTCTAGAGATATTAACAATTAATAATACAGATTATAGCCACCTGCACTGTTTCATATCCATTGCATTAATATATTCACCGATACTGTCAGTTCCAGGGCAATACTTCACTCACCAATGGATGTATCAATTTTCGCTTGAAATATTAGCAATAGATAATGCAGTACCTAGTGCAGCCAAATGCGCAGTACTATAGCCGTCGGACAAATTTCTTAGCTTTCATGTCAATTCCATAGAAATTCAACAATTATCAATGGATGGATCAGCTATCTCTGGAAACATTATTAGTCAACAGTACACTACAGGCTATAGCCGCCTACACTCTACCATATCCACTGGATTTACATATTCACCGATCACGTGTGTTCTATTGGAGTCCTAGCATCATCAAAGGGTAGATCAATTATCGCTAGAGATAATAGGAATTAACAATAGGGTACTGGGTACATCAACCGACGCTGCACGGTAGCAATGGGATTGATCTATTCACTGACCCATATATTCTGTAGCAGTTCCAGAATACCCGACGGATACGTCAATTATCGCAGGACATGTATTCAACTAACGCAGCAGTAATAAGTATAGACACCCACGCAGCACTATAACGTTTGCATTAACCTATCCAGCCTTCATGCTAGTTTTATAGGTATTACGGAGTGACTACTGTGTGGTTCATTTATTTCTAGAGAAAACAGCAATTAGTGATACAGTACCGATTATAGCCCTCTAAGGAGTACTGTAGCCATGGCATGAATGTATTCACGGATCATTTCATTGCCACAACAACCCTACGATGAAAAATGGGTGGAGCAATTATGTCTATAGAAAGTAACAATCGACAATACAGTGCAGAATATAGCCATATACACATTACTGCATCAATTGCATTAATCTATTCGCTGATCATGTAATTCCTATAGTAATTCTATATAAAACAAAGGAAAGATGAATTGTCGCTTGAAATATTAACAATCAGCAACGAAGTACTGAGTACAGCCATCAACACCATACTATGGCCGTTGTGTCGACAGTGATCATTCTAGTCCTATATAGCAATTTGAAAATAATCAATGGACACATATATTATCGTTTCAGGTGCTAATAGCAGAAAATACAGCAATCAGTATATCCAATAGCATAGTCCTGCAGCCAATGTCATAAAATGGCATAAAGTGATCGCTGATAATGTAAATTACGTAGCAATTAACGAGTGATCTATAGAAAGTTCAATTACCTCTATGGATACTAACGATTGACTGTACATTGCTGACAATAGTCACAATTACATTATCGTAGCCATTGAATTAATCTTTTCTGTGATCATACAAATTCTAGGGCAAATCTATAGTGATGAATGGGCAGATTTACCATTGCTAGCGATTTTATCAATTTCAAATACTGTGGTCATTATAGCCGCGAACGTAGTACTATATCTAATCGTATAAGCTATTGACTGGTCAAATGTTTCTGTGGTAATTCCAGAATGATCAATGAGAGGATGAATTATCGCCAGAGATATTGACGATTGACAATACAGTGCTGAGTATAGCCACCTGCCCTGTGTTATAGACAATGGATTAACCTATACATTGATCATGTAAATTCTATAGCAACACTAGAAATATCAATGAATAGATCTGTTATCTCCAAAGATATAAAGGATCGACTGTACCGTGTCGATTACAGCCACCTATACAGTACTAGAGCCATTGATTCAACCTATATACTAGTCATCTAATTCCTGAAGCATTTCTATAATGATCAATGAATGGATACATAATAGCTAGAGAAATTGACAATTGAAGTTAGAGTACTGTGTACAGCAACCAACTTGGTACCATAGCCATTGGTATAAACTATCCGCCGTAAATTCTATAGCAGTCCTAGAATGGTCAATGCATAGGACAATTATCACTAGAGGTATAAACAACTGCATATACAGAACTGAATATTTACCACTAAACAGATCTATAGTACTTGTATTTATTCGTAAACTGAACATCGACTTTCTGTAACAATTCTAGAATGGCCAAGAGAAACATTAATTGTCGCCATAGATATTAAGGAATGACCATATAGTAACCAGTATAGATCCCCATGTACGTCTTCGCAATAAGATATCCTATGCGTTACCCTATTCACTGATCATGTAAGTTCTATCGCAATTCCGTAATGAGCAATTGATAGATAAGTTGTTGCAAGAGACATTCTAAACTATCTATAACGTAATGAGCATAGTCGCATAGGAAATTCTATAAAAATTGTTCAAAGCTACAGACGGACCACTCATAATCCTTGTGTGACGAGGGACAGGTCCATTATCGCACGCCATTATAACAACTGATCCCAATGTACTGCGTACAGCCATTATCACAGTTCTGTATCCGCTGTATCAATATGCTCACCGATGATCCTAATCCTATAGCAACTCTAGAATGTGAAGGACAGATCCATTATTGCAAGACAAGTAATCAGTTGACAAAACTGTACTGAGTACAGAAATCTACAGAATACCATAGCCCCTGGAAAAAAGACCTGCTCGCTGCTCATCCACGTTATTCTGGAATAATTTAATGATTAATGAATGCAGCAAGAGTCGCTGGAGAAAACGGCGTATGGCAATGCATTTCTGAGTACATCCATCAACAGAACACTGCTGTCACTGGATTAATGCCTTCACTAAAGATTTAAATGGCAAAGGAAGCCAAGAATAACCAATGCACGTATCAGGTTTTGCGCAGGAAACTTACAATTGATATTACGGTACTCAGTACGTCCACCAACAGAGAACTGCCTGCGTTGGAATAATCTGTTCAATGATGATTTAAATTCTACAGCAATTCTATAATGATAGATGACAGATACATTATTGCACAAAATATTAGCAGCTGACAACCCAGTACCAAGCACAGCCAACATCACAGTGCTGTAGCCGTTGGATTACTTTGCTCACTGATGACGTAAATTGCAAAGAGACACTTGAATAACCTATGTATAGAGTGGTTTTTGCCAGTGACATCTACTGCTGACTGTGCGATGCTTAGAGCATTCACCAACAGGGCACTGCTGCCGATGGATTAATCTGTTCTCTGATGATCTATATTCTGCATCAATTCGAGAATGAAAAAAGACAGCTCTACCACCCCTCGATATATAAACAATTGACATCACATACTGAGTACATCCATCATCCGAGCACTTTTGCCGTTGGTCTGCTATGCTCACTAATAATTTAATTTCCAAAGCAATTCTGAAATAGTCGGTGTAGAATGCTGTTATGTCTTGGGATACTTAAACTTGACATTAAGGTACTTAGTACACAAAACCATCAGTATTTTAGCCGTTGGACAGAAACTGTTATGTGATCACTTTGATTTTAAAGCAATTATAGAATGACAAAGTACGGACCAGATGAACCTCGAGGGACAAATAACTGACAGCACAATACAGAGTACAGCCACCATCATTGTACTGCTGCCGTTGTATTACTTTGTTTACCGATGATATAAATTGTATAGAATTTCTAGAATGACAAGGCACAGACCAATTGTCCCTCGATATATTATCAATTGTCAACACAGTACAGAGTACAGCAATCATCACAGTCCCGTAGCCGTTGGATTGCATTGCTCACTGGCGAAGTAAGTTGCAATGAGGCTCTACAATAACCTATCTGTAGAATAGCTATGGCTGGTGATATTTGCAGCTGACGGTGCTGTACGTAATGGATTTTCCGACGTGGCACTGTTACCATTTGAGCAATCTGTCCTATGCTGCTTTACCTTGTGCAGCAATTCTAGAATGAAAAATGGCATATCCACTATTCCTCGAGGTAAAGACGATTGACAACACTGTACTGATTACAGCCATCATCCCAGCAAAGTAGCCGTTCGACTACTTTTCTCACTGATAGTGTAATTTCTAATGAAATTCTGAAAAAATCGGTGTATAGTACTGTTATGGCTAGATGTATTTAAATTTGACAGTAGGTTACCCTGTACATTAGCGAACACAGCATTGTAGCCATTGGATTAAACTCTTAGGTCAACCTATTTATTCTATACCAATTCTAGAATGACAAAATACGGACTTGCTATCCCTCCAGATACTGACAACTGATAGCACAGTACTGAATCCAGCCACCATCACTGTACTGCTGCCGTTGGATTACTTCGTTCACGGATGACTTAAATTCCACAAAATTTCTAGAATGCAACACGTAGATACATCCTCCCTCGATAT
Organism: Eufriesea mexicana; assembly: GCF_001483705.2. Lineage (NCBI taxonomy): Eukaryota > Metazoa > Arthropoda > Insecta > Hymenoptera > Apidae > Eufriesea > Eufriesea mexicana. Next base: position 84,560 of record NW_016912566.1, read on the forward strand.
ATTAACAACTGATAACGCAGTACTGATTACAGCTATCATCACAGTACCATAGCCTTTGGATTACATTGCTCACTGACGCAAGATTGGAAGAAATTCTAGAATAACCTATGTATGAAATGGTTATTCCTCGTCATATAGACTATTGATTATGCGGTGCTTAGTTCTTCTACCTACAGATAATTGCTGCCGTTGTATTAACCTGCTCTCTGTCTATTTACAAATTTCTGCGTTTAGAGAATGAAAAAAGACATATCCATTATATCCCGTGTTATACACAATTGACATCACGTTGAGTGCAACCGTCATCACACTGCTGTACACGTTGGGTCACTAGTTCACCGATGATGTATATAGCAAATCAAATACAGAACAACCAACTCATAGGTCAGTTATGTCTGGAGATATTTTCATTTGGCAGTATGTTACATAGTAGGTCCAACAGCAGATAGCTGTATCCGATGGACTAATCTGTACACTGACGATGTATGTTCTACAGCAATTCTGGAGTGACAAAAGACAAATCGATTATCGCTCGAGACACTAACAGCTCACAACACAGTACTCTGTAAAGCCGTCATCGCAGTATTGCACTCGTTCGTTTAATCTGTCATCTGATTACTTATAATCGCCAAGGTTTAGAGAATGATTAACGAATAGACCATATATCGGTAGTGATATTGAGAAATGACAATACAGTACCGAGTATAGCCATCTACATCATAATATAGCCATTAAATTATTCTGTTCGCTGATCACCGTATTTCCTTAGTACTTGTAGAATAATCACTGGGCGGTGCAACTTCTGTTTGAGACATTGATATATGTCAATAGGTTACTGAGTATAACCATTAACAGAGCACTGTAGCCGCTGCACCAAACTGCTTAAGCTACGATATATATTTTATAGCAAGCCCATGGTGACTAAAGGCAAATTCATTATCGCACGAGTCATTGGAACTTAAAAACACAGTAGTGAGTTCAACCATCATCACAGTACTGTAGCCGTTATATTAATGTGTCCACTTATGATATATATACCTCAGCACCTCTAGCACAATCAATATATTGTTCAATTATGGCTAGAGACATTTACAATTGACAACACGTTACATAGTACGTTCGTCAGCAGGGCACAGATGACGTTGGATTAATCAGCCCACTGATGACATATATTCTATAGCAATTCCAGAGAGACAAGGGACAGATCCATTATCGCTCTAGTCATAGACATTATCGACAAAGAAGTACTGAATACAGCCATTTTTACAGTACAGTTGCTGTTTTATTAATTTGTTCCACTGATGACTTGTATACCATGACAATTCTAGATTTATCAAAGTATAAGTCTGTCGTATCAAGAGTCATTAACATCTGATAGTACAGTCCTGACTACAGCTACGGACGCAGTACCAAAGCCATTGCACCAACCTATTCCTATATGACCCAACTTTCATTGCAATGCTTGTATGACAGCTGGAAAGATGAATTGTCGCCAAGGACATTGACAATTGAAGGTACGGCATTGAGACTTGAAATATAAACAGTGCCACGTCCATTGGTTTAATCAATTCGCAGATTACCTAAGTACTACATAAATTCTAGTATGACCAATTTACGGGTTAATTGCCCCTAGAGATATTGACAGATGACAACAGAGCGCAAAGTGCAGCCATCAACGATGTACTCTAGCAGTTGTATGAATATTTCCACTGAGGACCTATATTCTGCCTCATTTCTAGGATGACGAACGGGGTGTCAACTGTCGTTCGAGAAAATAAGCTCTGGGAGTACAGTACAGAGTACAGCAGTTAACTCTCTACTCCAACCGTTGTATTGATAAGTTTAACGAAGATTAATATTCTATAGCAACTCTAGTATTAGAGGAGTATCACCAGTTATCGATCGAGACATTAACAATTGGCGACAGAGTACTGAGAACAGCCTTTGTCACACTACTGAAGACGTTGGAGTTATGTGCTCACTGATGGTTTATGCTAAGCAGCAGCTCCAGAATAATCAGCGTATAGGTCAGTTATGGCTAGAGGTACATGCAATTGGCAGTGCGGTAATTAGTATATCCACCGACAGAGCAGTCTAGCTATCAGATTGATATGTTGACCGATGATATTATTTCTATTGCAGTTCTAGAACGATCAAGGTACGAATCAGTTACAGGTAGAGACATTAACAATTGAGAATGGACTTCTGAGCGTAACAATCAATAATGCCCAACAGCCATTATATTAACATATTCTCTGATCATCGCTGTTACATTGCTAATGATGAACGATCCACGGATAGATCAATTATCGCTTTCGATATAGACAATTGGACATTCCATATTGTGGGCGGCCGTCTACGCAATGCGATATCCAATTGATTCATCCTTCCGCTGATCATGAATGTCCTACAGCAATCCTAGAATGAGCATTGAGTTGATCAAATATAGCTACAAATATTGACAACTGACAATACAGTGCCGAGAGTAGCCATCTATATTATACTGTAGTTACAGAATTAATATTATCACTGAAGTTTTTACCTCCACATCAGTTCTAGAATGATCAAAGGTTCAGTCAGGTATACCTGGAGACACGACCATTTGAAAATGCACGACTGCATATGGAAATTATCACCGTGCTACTGCCATTTTATTAACCAACCACCTGACCATTTATTTTATATCGCAGTTCTATAATTATCAATGTATATATCAATCTTCGATGGAGATATTTACAATTGAAGACTGTACCGTGCATGCCCACCTACAGATTACTATTGTCACTTGGGTATCAATGCTCAATAATCCTACATCATTCTACAATCATTCTACAGACGCAGGAAAAGTAAAATGACCAGCGATCAGATTAATGCATTGGCTAAAGTATTGTGCAAACGGATACACTCTCCACATTTGTCAATACCGCTACAGATATATGATGCATCCGTTGACAACACTAGAATTGCTATATAGTTTAAACCACCAGTGTATATATAAACCCAACGGCTACATTGACCTCATGGTGGACGTACTAAGTACCGTAATGTCAATTGCAAATATCTCTAACCATAAAGGTTACATGCATTGATAATTCTGGAACTGATGTGGAACTTAGGTCATTAGTGAACGAGTTAATACGACGACAGCTATACACTGATGTTGGCTGTATGCAGTACAGTGTTGCCAGTTAATAACTTCTCGTGCGATAATGTATCGGGCTTCTGACACTTTGTAATTGCTATGAAATTAAAAACGTCACTGAAGAGATTAATCAAACGGCTACAGTGTTCTGTAGATGTAGAAATTTCCGAACTAGCAATTTCACATAACCCTAGCTGTTACCGTACTATAGATAGGTTACTCCAGAATTGCTTCAGAATTTACGTCATCAGTGGACAAAGATGTCCAACGCCTACATTACTCTGATGATGGCCGTACTTGGTGAAGAGTTGTTAATTGTTGATATCTTGAGAGACAGTGGAACAGAAATTTGCCATTCTAGACATGCCTTACAATGTAAATCATCACTGAACGGTTTAATCCAGTGGCAACAGTGCTACATTGTTGGATGTGAAAGCTACCGTGCAGTCAGTTGGAAACATCTCAAGACATAACCGTAATATACATTGGTTATTCCAGAAGTGCTTTGTAGTTGACATCATGAGTGAACAAATTAGACCAACTGCTACATGACTGTGATGATGGCTGTAATCAGAAGTGTGTTGTCAATTGTTAATATCTCGAAATTCAGTGGATCTGTAGCATGGCATTCTAGAATTGTTGTAGAATTCAATACCTTATTGCGCACATTAATCGAACCGTTACAATGACACACTAGCAGACGTAATAAGTTGCGCACGTTCAATCTTAAATATTTCAAGACGAAACAGTTATATACATTGTTAACTCTACAATTTATTTGGAACTTACATCATCAGTGAACAGTAGTCCAACGGCTACACTACAGTGGCGATGGCTGTACTTAGTACAGTGTTGTCATTTACTAATACCTCGAGGGATAGTGAATCTGTATTTTGTCTCTCTAGGATAACTGTAACATCTAAACCAACTTTGAACAGATTCATGCAGCGGTTGCAACGCTCTGTTGGTAGACGCAATAAATGCCGTACTGCAATTGTAAATGTCACTAGTCACAGCTGCATTATGTATTGATTACTCCAGAATCACTTTCAAAAATACGTCATGAGTAAACGAAGTAGTCCATCGTCTACCTTGCTGTGATGACGTCTGTAATCGGTGCTGTGATGTCAGTTGTTAATATCTCGAGGGTCAACGTATATGAGTTTTGTCATTCTAGATTTGTTATAGAATTTAAATCATAATTGAACAGATTAATACAACAAAGACAGGGATATGTTGCTGAATGTAGTAAGTACGGTTCGGTTAATTCTAAATATTTCATGACGAAACCGTTATATACATTGTTTATTACAGTATTGATTTGGTATTTATATCATCAGTGAACAAAGTAGTCCAGCGGCGACACTACTGTGATGATGGCTGTACTCAGTACTGTGCTGTCAATTATAAATATCTCGAGGGATAATGGATCTGTCATTTGTCCTTCTAGGGTTGCTATAAAACCTAAGTCGTCATTGAACAGATTAATAGAGCGGCTGCATTGTTCTGATGGTAGATGTACGAAGTACCGTACTGTCAATTGTAAATATCCCAAGCCATAACCGCAATATACGCTGATTATTCTAGAATTACTTTGGAATATATGTTATCAATGTACTACGACCTTCAACAGTGACAATACTGAGACCAGGGCTGTACTACATACTGGGTGAGCAATTGCTGATGCCTCCATGCGTAATGGATCAGCACTTCTATTTCTACTGTTGTTGCCGAACATACAACATCCGTGGCCAACCTAATTCAAAGGCAAGGGAGATCTGTTGCTAGATGTACTAATTTCTGAACCGTGAATTCCAAACATCACTGTCCATAACCGTAGTGTACATGTCTTATTCCAGAAATATTAGGAATTTGCATCTTCAGCGAACAAAATAGTCCAACGTCCCGGTCAGAATTATGTTTGCTGTAATCAGTACCATGTTGCCAAGTGTTAACATCCCGAGGGTCAGTTGATCTTTATTTTGTCATTCTAGTGTGGCTATAGAATTTAAGCCATAATTGAACATAATAATTCAGCCTCTAAAGTGATATATTTGTGGTTGTATCAACTACCGTGTGGTAAATTTTAAGTGCTTCGAGCCAAAACCTTCATATGCATCGTTTATTCCAGAATTGGTTTGAAATTTACATCATTAGTTAGCAAAGCGTCATGACGACCGCACTACTGTGATTATGGCTTTACTCAGACCTATGATATCAATAGTTAATATCTCGAGGGACAATGGATCGCCCATTGTCATTCTAAAACAGCTATAGGACCTAAATCATTATTGGACATATTACTACAGAGGCTGCAGTGCTCCGATGGTAGATGTTCGATGTGCCGTGCTGTCAATTGTAAATATCTCTAGCAATAACCGTGCAATACAATGATTACTAAAGAATTATTTTGGAACTGACATTATCAGTGAATATTGTTATTCATGAGTTATAATACTGCGATGACAGATGTACACAGTACTCTGTCCTCAACTGTTAATATCTCGAAAGACAGAGTGCCCGTATTTTGTCATTCTAGAATTATTCTAGAATTTAATTCATCATTAAACAGTTTAATTCAACCGCTACCGCGCTATATCTCTGGATGTACGAAGCACCGTACAGTCACCATTAAGTATCACTAGCCATAACCGTACGGTACGCCGACCATTCTAGATATGCCATGGAATCTATGTTATGAGTGAACTGCGTTATTTGTCCGTTGCAATACCTTAACTATGGCTGTACTCAGTACTGTTTTGACAATGATGTGTAACACGAGGTATGATGGATCCGTACTTCTCGATTTAAAATTTCAGTCGAATATGCCACATCAGTCACCAACTTAATCCAAAGGAAATAGTGCTCCTTTGGTACATGTACTAATTACCGAACCTTGAATTCTGAACATCACTTTCCATAACAGAAGTATACATATTTTATTCCAGTGTTACATAGGCACTTTAATCATCAGTGGACAAAGTAGCCCAAAGTCTACATTACGGTGATTATGGATGTAATCGGTACTGTGCTGTCAATTGTTAATATCTGAAGGGTCAGTGGACCAGTGTTTTTTCATTCTAGAATTGTTATAGAATTTAAATCATAATTGAACATATTAATCCAACGAAAACAGTGATATGATGCTGTATATAGCAAGTACCGCACGGTCCATTTTAAATATTACCAGTCAGAGCCGTTATACACATTGTTTACTCCGGAATTTATTTGGGACTTGCATCATCAGTGAACAAGGTAGTCCAACGGCCTCGCTATTGTGATGACGGCTGTACTCAGCATTGTGTTGCCAATTATTAACGTATCGAGGGATTATGGATCTGCCTTCTGACGTTCTAGGACGGCTGTATAATCAAAATCTTCACTCAATAGATTAATGCAGCGGCTGCAGTGCTCTGCTGGCAGATGTACGAAGTACCACACTGTCTATTGTGAATATCTCTAGCCATAACCGTAGTATACAATGATTTCTGCAGTTTTATATTGGAATTGACATTATCAAAGAAAAGTCTTATTCAACCGCAGCAACAATGTGATAACAGCTGCACCCCCTCAATTGTTAATACTTCGGGGGACAGATGATCTGTGCCGTGTCGTTCCAGATTTGTTGTAGCATCTAATTCTTCATGGAACAGGTAAATCCCGCGGGTACTGTGCTACATTGTTAGATGTAGCGTGTACCGTAGTGTCAATTTTAAATATCCCTGGCCACAACCGTAGTATATATTGCTTATTTCGGAGTAGTTTTGGAATTTATATCATTAGTGAACAATGTAGCCCAACGTCTACATAACTGTGATGATGGCTGCACTCTGTATTGTGCCGTCAGTTGCTAATATCGCGAGAGATAATGGATCAGCACATCTCGTGCTAAAATTTGTGTCGAATAAGCCTCATCAGTGACCAGTTTAATCCATAGGCAACTGCGCGCTGTGGCTAGATGTACTAAATAACGAAATGTGAATTCTAAAATTCACTAGACATAACCGTAGTATACATATTTTGTTCCAGAGTTACTTGGGAATTTAGATCATCAGAGAAGAAAGTAGTCCAACGTCTACATTACTGTGATGTCGGCTGTAATCAATAGTGTGTCTTCAATTGTTAATGCCTCGATGGTCAGTGGTTCTGTATTATGTCATTCTAGAGTCGTCTTAGAAATTATTTCATCATTGAAGAGATTAATTCAGCGACTACAGTTCTATGTTGCTAATTGTACTGTGTACCGTGCTGTCAATTGGAAATTTCTTTAGCCATAACTGGACTCTGCATATGTTATTCTGGAAACACATACGAATATACCTCTTCCTTGAAAAAAGTTGCACAAAGTACACATTGCTCTGATGATGACTATTCTCAGTAATGATTTGTCAACTGTTTACGTTTCGGTGTTTAGTGGATCTGTATTTTGCGATTCAAGATCTGATGAAGCATATGAATGGTTATCGAACTAAACTGTCCGTCGGCTATTGTGCTGTATTGGTGGATGTAGCATGTACTGTACTGAAAATTGGAAATGTCTCAAACCACAACCGTAATATACAATGATTATTTCAGAACAGCTTTGGAATTATCATCATTAGTGAATAAAGCTATTCAATGACTACAATGCTGTGCTGATAGCTGCACTATCTACTGTGTTGTCATTTGATAGTTTTTCGAGGTATAATGGACCTGCATTCCTCGTTCTAGGAATGCTGTCGTATATACATCTTCAGTGAACAGATTAATCCAACGGCAACAGCTATCTGCAGGAAGATTTATTAATAACGTACTGTCAGTTGTAAGTAGCACTAGCCATAAACGCACTATACATAGGCTATTCTTGAATCACATTCGTATTTGCATTATAGGTGAACTAAGTATACCAGCGGCTACATTACAGTGACGGTGGGTGTACTCAGTACTGTGTTGTCGATTGCTAATATCTCGAGGTTCGGTGGATCTTTATCTTGTCATTCTAGTATTGTTACAGAGTTTAAATCATCATTGAAGAGATTACTCTGACGGATACTCCGCGATATTGATGGATGCAATAAGTGCCGTACCGTAAATTAGAGATGACTCAAGGCATAACCGGAAATTACTGTGATTCTTCCGGAATAGATTTGGTCTTTTCACCATCAGTGACCAAAGTATTTCGACGCTACAAAAACGTGATGACGGCTGTACTCAGTACGGCGTATACATTTCTTGATATCTCGTGGGATAATAGACCTGCATTACTCGGTCTAGAATTGCTATAGGATATATAGCTAGTGTGACAAATATTATACAGCGGCAACAATGCTGTGTTGGTAGATGTACTAACTACTGTACTGTGAATTCTAAACGTCATTAGCCATAACCATAGTACACATGTTTTGTTCGAGGATTATTAAGAAACATATATCGTCAATGAACAAAGTATTCCAACACGTACGTTACTGTGGTGATGGCTATAGTGTGTACTGTGTTTTCGGTTATCAATATTTCGCGCGTCAGTGGAACTGCATTTTGTCGTTCGAGAATTGTTATACGATTTAAATCGTCACTGAAAGGGTAAATCCTAGAGCTACAGTAATATATTGGTGGGTGCAGTATGTACCGCACGATCAATTTTAAATATTTCTATCATTAAGCATAATACACGTTGGTTATTCCATAATTGCCTTTGAATTTTCACCATCAGTGAACAAAGAAGCCCAACGCTATAATACTGTGTAGGTGGATGTACTCATTTCTGCGTGGTTAATTGTTAATACCTCGAGGGATAGTGGATCTGTCTTTTGTCAACCTAGAATAGCAATGTAATCTAAATCGTCATTGCACCGATTAACACAGCGGCTGCAGCACCATGCTGTGGATGTACTACACATTTATTATTCTAGAATTCCATTGGAACTGACATTACCGATGAAAAACGTTTGTCATCTGCCACATGACTTTGGTAGTGGCTGTACTCAGCACTGTGTTGTCTGTTGTTAATATCCCGAAGGATAATGGACCTGCATTTCTCGTTCTATAGTTGCTACAGTATATATTAATTGATTGACAAATTTAATCCAACACCAAAAGTGCTGTGTTGGTGTATGTACTAGCTACCGCACTGTGAATTTTAAGCATCACTAGTAATAACGGCAGTACATATACCTTATTCCAGGATTACTTATGAATTTATATCATCCGTGTACAAGGTATTCCAACGCATACATTACTGTGATGATGGATGCAGGGAGCACTGAATTTTCAATTTCTAATACCTCGAGGGTCAGTGGATATGTACTTTGTCATTCAAGAATTGTCATGGAATTTAAATTATCTTTGAGCAAATGCTTCCATCTGCTACAGTGATATATATGTGGAAGTAATAAGTTCCGTACATTAACCTCTAAATATTTCAAGGATTAACCGTAATATGAATCCACTATCCCAGAATTTCCTTGGAATTAACGTCACGAGTGAACAAAATAGTCCAACGGCTACAGTACTCTGCCGAAAGTATAATTGATCTGCCTTTAGTCATTCCAGAATAGCTATAAAACCTAAGCCATCATTGTACATATTATCACAGCGGATGCAGGCTTCTGCTGGTGGACGTACCACGTAACGTGCCCTCTGTTTGAAATATCTTTATCCCTGTCCGTACTATACATTTATTATTCTAGAATTCGCTTGGAACTGACGCTATCAGTGAACATCTTTCTTCATCCTTTACTATATTGTGCTGGTGGCTGTACCCAGTAGTGTATTGTCAATTGTTATTATTTCGGGGATAATGGACCTGCATTTCTCGTCCTACAATTGCTACAGGATATATGACCAGGGTGACAAGTATAATCCAACGGGAACAGCGATATGTTGGTAGATGTACTAACTACTGTACTGTGAACTCTAAACGTCAATAGCCACAACCGCAATATACATATTTTATTCCAGGGTTACCTAGAAATTTATATCCTCAATGAATAGATTATTCCAACGCATACATTACTGTGATGATGGCTATTGTTGGTACTGTGTTTTCAGTTGTTAATATCTCGAGCGTCTGTGCAACTGTATTTTGTCATTCTAGAATTGTTATAGAAATTAAATCATCATTGAATAGGTCAATCGAACGGCCACAGTGAATTATTGGTGGATATAGTATGTACCGTACGCTCCATTTTAGACATTTCCAGCCTTAGCCGTAATATCCATTGATAATTCCAGAATTCCTTTTGAATTAGCCCCGTCAGTGGACAAAGTAGTACAGCGTCTACACTGCTGCGAAGATGGATGTACTCGTTACTTTGTTGTCAATTGCTAATATCTCGAGGGATAATGGATCAGCCTCTTGAAAATCTAGAACAGCTATGTAATCTAAATCATCATTGCACAGATTACCACAGAGGCAGAAGTCCTCTGCTGGTGAATGTTATAAGCACCGTGCCGACATTTCATATTGTCTGTAGCCACTGCCGTACTGAACATTTATTATTCTAGAATTCCTTTGGACCTGACATTATCAGCGAAGAACGTTTTTCATCTGCTACATTACTTGGGTGGTGGCCGTACTCCGTACAGTGCTGGCAATTTTAAATACCTCGAGGGATAGCGGACCTGCATTTCTCGTTCCAGAATTACTATAGGATATACGATTTGGGAGACAAATTTGATCCAACGTCAACGGCGCTCTGTTGGTAGATATACCATCTACCGTACTGTGAGTTCCAAACATCGTTAACCATAACCGTAGTATGCACGTATTATAACGGGGTTACTTAGGAATTTACATCATTAGTCAACATAGTATTGCAACGCGTACATTAATTTGATGGTGGCTGCAGAGGGTACTGTGTTTTCAGTTGTTAATGTCTCGAGGGTCAGTGGATCTGCGCTTTTCATTCTACAACTGCTATAGAATTTAAATCACCAGTGACCAAATTGTTCCAACGGCTAAAGTGATATATTGGTGGACGTAATTGGTTCCATACGTTCAGATTTAAATGCTTCAAGCATTAACCGTTATATACATTGTCTATTCCAGAATTGCTTTGGAATTTACGTCATCGGTAGTGATAGTAGTGCAACGGCTACAGTACCGTGATTATGGA